>NC_050515.1:30509985-30512634 GCF_002922805.2 Oryzias melastigma | reverse complement strand
AAAAAGAAGAACAATAGTTTGATTGCATACTGCAATCAAACTAAATATTTTTTTTCAATGTTTTATTCAGTTACATTTAAGCGGCAGATAATGATTTGAAGAAGAATAAGACAAAAGGATCAGTCATGCCAGTCAGGGTGCTAACGTACGGGCACACCCGTATACGCTTACACAGGCATGTCCGTCCGTCTCTGCAGCTTCCCCCCGTCGCCCTCGTGCATTGACTACAGACCTGCTCAACCACACCGGATCTGCATCACCGCGTCACCGGGTGACATCATCACAGGCCTGGACGAGCCACATCACCGTAGCCCGCCCACCTCCCCCACATCACCGTAGAGGAGGCCCAGTACGAGCACCTAGGTCCTACCCAACGCCTCACCCACTGCAGGCGGCTCCCTGACAGCATAACTGATCGTAGTGTGCAATTGTCGCTCACTTGTATTTATACCCTGCATATGGTAGTACATTCCAAACTTACGGTTTTAACGCCATAAAAAATTTTTTCTTGCTGGAATGTGTTGGAAAATTCGAAATACACACTTTATGCAGTTTATAAATGAAATATGAAGACAAATAAATCTATTTTTTCTTTTAAAAAGATACAGTTTCAGCCGCAGTGCATGCTGGGAGGCGTGACGCAATTCAGCTGGACTGCAGTTAGACCCCGCCCTCGCTACCATAGACGTATTGATAAACGTAGATTGACGCGTCATTCAGGGATCCGGAGGGAACCAGCGGCGCCGTCATGTGGCAGGAGTCAAGCTAAGCTAGCTCTACGTGCTAAAGCAGCGATAGTCGACGGAGAACCGGAGAACCGGAACCATGCCGGTTGTTTGTGTTGACTTCGGATACAACCGGGACTCTTTAGGTAGCGGATCATGTGGAATGAGCTTTCACGAGTAAGTTGTAACATTTGTTTGTTATTAGAGCATGTGTTTAAGTCCGTGTAATAGTAAACAAAGTCACGTGGCTAACAAAGACATGCTAACTTCCTCTTCGTATTCTCTTTTCTATGTTGTTGGTCTTTTCTCCACTATCCGATGTCTAAGGTTTGTAGCGATAGGAATTGGTTGTTTTTTTTGTAAAACAATCAGAATAAAATCAGGATTAATTGATGACGGTTCGTGTATTTATCTGTTTTGATATTACATTCTTTTATGTACATCATGTCCTCCATCATGAGAAAAATGCTACAAGAACATGTTAAAAACACGTAATTTTCATTAGAGTGGGTGTTTAAACTTCTATTTAATCCTAAAGGTTAATCTAGTAATTGAGAGTAAATGTTTTTCATCTNTGACGGCTCGTGTATTTATCTGTTTTGATATTACATTCTTTTATGTACATCATGTCCTCCATCATGATAAAAATGCTACAAGAACATGTTAAAACACATAATTTTTTATTAAAGTGGGTGTTTAAACTTCTATTTCATCCTAAAGGTTAATCTAGTAATTAAGAGTAAATGTTTTTCATCTCTACGTGTCTCTGTGTATTCTAATATATTTTGAAATAAGACGTTTTCAAATGATCTTTTTGTAACTAAAAAGTACTTTGAGGCATTTTGATCATCATATTGATCAAACATTTCCTGTTGAAGAGCAGAGCTTTCATCTGCTTCAGCAGAAGAACAGAGATGTATCACACATCTCAGAATACTTTATTTATTGATCTATTTTGACTGGTAAACATTTGATTTGTGTGTTATTTGTATTCTCTGCAGTACCAGGGGAATGACATCTTTGACCCTGTCTGGAGAACTGGAAGAGACCTTAAGGTGTGTCGATGCAAACTTCTGAAATACATAATAATGCAATTAAAACTAGCAGGTGCACGTCAGCTCTCTTTATTTAAGTTCTCCTGTTTTCTTTCTCAGTTCTTTTCTCAGCAGATGTCAGGCAGATTTTGGCTTTAAAATAACTTTTACTGTTTTATTTTGGTGATGTTACATTTATTTTCAAAGAAGTATTTTCATTTTATTTTTTATAGTGCCATTCTTACTTTTATTTTTGGCAAAAGCTTAGAAACAATCTGTAATTTTCAATGTCAGGTAAGCAGTTTGACAGACAGGTGAGGTGACAGACCGTGCACCGCCCGATAAGGCAGAAGCACCACAGCTGTCTGAAAATCACTTCAAAGTTCAGTTGACAGTGTTTTAAATGTTCTAACACGGTCACGTTTAATCTCAGGAAGTACTATGATCATACTGTACATGGTAGTGTTTTGTGAAAACTGATTGGTGTTTTTAGGAAGGCAAACTTTGCTTTTTTGGATGTCATTGTGTATATACAATGACAAACTAACACACAGTGTAGGACAATTAGACAACAGCAGAAATAGTACGCTGACATTTGCAAAGTTGGTGATGAATTCAGTTAGCCACAACCGAAAATAAAAGATTGATCTTATTTTAAAACAGAAATACAGCACACAGCTCCCTGCTGAATCCATTCAGATTGTCGAAGGTGGTATGGTTAGCTTGATGTGATGAAAAAAAAAATGTGGCAAATAAATGTATTTTTTTCCATTAGCAGGATGAACAAGAAAGAAATGCCAGCAAAGAAAACGTTATGGATTCCAACCCAGAAAATGAAGGTCTGAGAGAACACCCCTCAACGGAATGAGCAATCTAGTAAGTGTTTAAGT
>NC_050515.1:30490765-30509855 GCF_002922805.2 Oryzias melastigma | reverse complement strand
ATATTAGGACGAGTGTTAACCCTTATGCTATCTTATGGGGTCCAGATGACCCTTATATTGATGTGTGATCCCTCCCATGACAGAGTTGGACAGGATTTCATGTCTATCACGGACACCATTGAAGATAAAAAAAAAAAGAATTCTTGAGGAAAAAATAAAAGTTCAGCGCGGTGTCTTGTGGGGTCCAGATGACCCCACTTTAAATGTAAACATGCCTAGAATTGCACAAGGGTTTACAAGGTTCCAAGGAGGGCTCCCAAAAACGATTATTTTAACAGACGACTAATCAGCGATTCTTTTTTTTGATTAGTCGACTAATCGGGTCATGGGCAAACTAAAGTGGATGTAAAGTACTCATCTTAATCATCATTAGCTTTAAACTAATAGAAAGTAAAGATAATTTAGATAATCGTTTATTAAACTTTCTAAGAAATCGTGTAGCTTCTGTCCTTCATCAGATTCTGGTATTAAAACCAGATTAAATCAAGTGAGGTCGGCATCTGAAACAAGGAACTATTTTTAACCAAAAATAAAGTTTTGGTCTCGCTGACTAAAATATAAAAAAGTATTTTTTTCGGTGCTGAACGCTCACTTTGTTCAACTTTACTACACTCTGATTCCATTTAATACAAAGTAACGACTATTAAATTAGTCGTCGATTACTCGACTAATCGATTATTTTGATAGTCGTTTAGTCGATTAATCGCGGCAGTCCTAGTTCCAAGTAGAGCTTCAATGAGCATCAATAAGAAATGGGAGTGAAACAGAAATGTTTTAGAGCTAAGAATGCACTAAAAGCAGCAAATAAACAGAATAATAACCTGTTTTGGTCATTTCTCACCCTTGTATTGTTTCTACTGTTTCTCTCTTTCAGATCCAGACCAGGTCTGAGAGCTTCAGACTCTTTGAAACCTCAGTGGAGAGAGACTTCACCATAGCCCATCTTCACCATCAGGCCAGCAGGAGCTCTTCCCTGGGTGTGGTGTGTTCGAGTCATCGTTCTGCCCTGCTGCCATGAACCACACATCTAAACCACATCACATGCATCAGTTTCATGCACTGTCCAATCATGTCCTCACTGTTGGAGTATCAAAATCCCTTTTGGTCTTCCTGGAAATGATCCCTCCGGAAAAGAAGGAAAGCGGATCCGTCGACGCAATCCTAAGTGAGTTTTTCTTAAAATTGGGCATTTTATGCTAGAATTCTGGGAACAATAAACATGTTCAATCAGGCTACAGTATAGCAATGATTGCTATCAAAATATAAGTTCAACACTCAAAATGAATTATTGTCCAATAGCATCTAACCCAGGGGTGTCAAACTCCAGGCCTCAAGGGCTGGTGTCTTACATGTTTTCCAGCTCCTCATTGGCTAAACACACGTGATCCAGGTAATGAGCAGCAGATAAGGCAGGATTTATAGAAGACCAGCATCAGGCTGGCCCTGGAGGCCTTGAGTTTGACACCCCTGATCTAACCCATCTTTAAGTAAACCGATTTGAACTTATTTGTTAGATTTTTACTGCCCAAAGAAGTAACATGCTGAATTTAAATTCCTTTAACAGCTATAGAGGTCATGTGTAATATGTCATCTTAACTGAATTCTGGCTGTTTTTAGATGCCAGAAATGATTATTTTGGCTCATCAGATGACATGTAAATCAAATCTCATGGCAGCATTATGCAGCTGATCTAATAAAACTATAATTTGCTTGCATCTTGAAGTGTTATATTTGTTATATGCCATCTATTGTCATTTTAGTCATACTAGATTTTAATGTTCTTGTTTTACAGCCTGTGTCCTGAGATGTCCCACTCCACCTGGTTGGGAAAAAATTGTGGAGGTCAAGCTCAAGAAAGCGTTTGTCAGCAAATGTACGGCCAGAGCAGGTTCTGAGCAGTAGGCCACTGCTGTGATCTACAGTATGTGGACTGGTTACTCCTTCATCCTTTATTTATTTTTTGTTTTTAATTTTCGTGGACCAGGAGTTTTAATACACTTCCAGCCAAGTGTGTTCTAGGATTTGGAAGCATGTAAGTTCTGTTGTTTCAAAGCCAAGTAAGATTCCTCCTTGTACCTCAGCAGTGCTGTCAGTGTGTTCATTGTTTAGAATCTAGAAGTATTCATTATCACCACGTCGGCCAGATTGAGTATGCCACAGTTCATGTACTTAATGCAATTACATAAAAAAAGTTTGAAAAAGTTAGATCTCCGGGTATAATACGACACAATTTTGTGAATGTATTTCTGGTTGTACTCAAAATAGTTCATTAAGAAGCCAGGTGGTTTTAACTCGTGTGCTATCCTGGACATGTTTACATTAAAAGTGGGGTCATCTGGACCCCACAAGACAGCGCGCTAAAGTTTTTTTTCCAAGGATTTTTAATCTTGTCTGGTGTCCGTGGCAGACATAAGATCCTGTCCACATTTGTTATGGGAGAGATCACACATCAATGTAATGGTAGGGTCATCTTGACCCCATAAGAGAGCACAAGGGTTAAAGTACTTTTAAATTATTTAAAAAAAAGAATTTTGTTAAAACCGACTTTTCAACAAGGGGGTTAGTAAACAATGTCAGAGCATGTATTTAATTTATTTTTGTATCTCATTTATGTTTTATATTTCTGTATTTTGTCTAAAAAATGTAAAGAGTCTAATGCTGTTATCCCAATACAAATGTTGTACTGATGGTGCTGACCAAATCCCAAATAAAATGTAACATTTACATATTTAGTGTTGTTTTTACTGTTTCTCAAATCGTTCTCATTAATGGCTTTGGTGAGACATTATTCAAGAGAAATGAAAGAGACATGAAACAGACAATAATGAGATCTCTTTTAGAGCTAATCCTTCTCAGATTTGTCTAACTTATCTCCTTAATCCTTCTTTAAAACAGCTGAGACAATTTAGATCAGAGTGAGACTATTATGAGATCTCTTTTGTTTCTCCCACTTCTTAAGTCTTGTTCAAAAAGCTTATCTCAATTCAAGCTCATTTGTCTTGTTGATGTCTTTGCTCATCTTTGCTTAACTCTTGCTCCTAAGGGTCCCTTAGGAGCAAGAGTTAAGACACAAATGAGCACAGAATGATACAAAGATGAGACGCTCAAACTGATCTCAGGAGATGAGCTTGAGCCACATTTGAGCAACAGATTTTTCCTATGGGTACAGGCTTTAACTGAATCTACTAAAATACTCCGTCTCAGCCATGGTTCACTAGAACAGTGTTTTTAACCTTTTTTGAGTCCAGATACACTTTTTCCTTGAGAAGAATTCTGTGGCGCACCAGCATCCAAATATGTGAAACAGAAGAAACTCTATAGTTTGTTGAGGTACAGTCTCTCCACGATCTCATGATCATTTTTTATGATATTTCAGGCAGAAAAACTGGAATTTGCGGCTGTTTTTCCTAAATGTTGTAATAAGTCATGATAGTTTTCAAAAATAATTTTCAACTAAATTAGTTAAACATTTGCTCAAGTTGTTGTTTTTCCCTTTATTAATTTAATATCTTTATTAATATGCAATTTTGTGTGAACAATATATTCTTTCCAAAGAGTGATTTTAAAAAATATATATTTCTTTAAATGTTTTTGCCAGAACAACTGTAATTTTTGAACAATTATATGATCACCACATGCTTGTTTTTTACACACAAAAACATTAAATTCATGTTTATATTCAATTGAACCAACAGAAAAGTGAACATTTTGAAGTGTTATTTTTTTAATTTAGTTTTAATACTCAATGTAATTTTAACAGGAAATGTTTTTTTTTTTTTTCATTTTTGAGTGAATAAATCGTTTTTTTTTTTTGGTAGCATAGTGCAGAAGTGCTGTCACTTTAACCCAATGCATTATGGGAGATGCAGGGCAAAAATCTGACTCTGATGCTGGACAAACTCACGTCTCTGAGCTTCATTATTTTGTTCACTTTTTCCACGGTCTGAGACCGGATTCCACGAGAAGCTACACCGCTAAACACAAACTAGATGTTACTTTTGTTGCAACTGTGAGACTTTATGAGAACAAAAAGTGAGGATGTTAACAACCTTTGATTGGTCAGACTGATGACAGGATTAGGCCTCCAGGAATGATTGGTGGAGACAGTTATAGGGGTGGAACTTCTCCAAAAACAGCTAGATGTGGCTAAATCGCGGGACCGTCATTCTTATTAAAAACTCTTTATTGGAATCAAATAAACACAAAGAAAAAAGTATTTTATCTTTCCTTCATATTCCTAACTATTCAGTGTTTTATCTGGGCCTGTTTGGATGAAAACAGAGCTGATCTCCTGGTGATAGAAAATGTTTTTAGATCAGTGAAAATGATGAATTTCCTGCGGCACACCTGCACTAAACCACAACATAAAAATGATAAAGTTTATATCACACCATGACATCACACACCTTTTGGGGAATCTAGAAGTGATGTTTATTTAAACTTATTCTGTAAGGATGTACAAGGGTTGTTCTGCTCATATATGATGCTTTTTCCAACAGTCACCACACTATACTTTAAGGTTTTATACAAAAGCATATTAATAGCTATAATTGGCCGAGCAAGAACTATTGCATCATAGACTGTCATTCTCTTTCTGAGGCTCCCATCTGGGTAAATATATTTTTGATGGGCATAAGCCTGCTTTTCTCCACTTCAGCATCTGTTAGAATTGCATTATTTGAGGGAATAGTTGTTGAGCTCCATTTCTTTGAGTGTGCTATTCATTGTTGTTGGTGATAACTCAAGGGGTATAAGCTGATGAGAGAGAATGTAAACCAGAGGTCTGCAGCCTGAGGCTCCGGAGCCACATGTGGCTCTTTGACCCTCCTCTGTGGATCTCTGGTTGAAGAAAATCGAAATGTTTTTCATGAGGCACATTCATCGAAACAAAGAAGTCAAATTTTATTCAACTTATTCACAAACATTTAAAGAATGGTACATGTCCCTCCACCATACTCCTGGTACCCATAATGCTCCAACAATCCATCAAGCATAACAGTGTCATAATTAATACTAAAACATTTCAACAGACCGCCATGTACCACCGAACTCAGGGTCAGTAAAACAACCAGAATTTACACATGGTGGATCATAACACCAACTGTTTCAAGGGTTTTAATTGTGCTGTATGGTCCAAAAAACACTCTAAAGGTCATAAACTGTATATAGTCTTTTTTTGAGTCTGACCTTCAACTACCTACTACAGTATTTGCTGCAGTGAGAGGATTTTATGTCTTTGATTTTGAAAGGGAGTCATGTCAAAAGAAATTACCATTTTCATATTTAGAAAATATATATATATATATATATATATATTTTTTCTTGTAGCATTTAAAATCTAAAGACTAAAGTCCCATTAGTTGTCACACACGACAATGTGTAAAATTTGTTCTCCTCATTTGACCCCTGCCCTGGGGGAGCGGTGAGCTGCAGACACAGCCGCTCTCGGGAACCATTTAGTGGTTTAACCCCCCCAGTCCAACCCCTTAATGCTGAGAGTCAAACGGGGAGGCACTGTGTCCATTTTTAGAGTCTTTGGCGTTCTCAGTCCTGCTACCGTAAGTATTGGATGTAACTGATTTTCATCAGAGTGGTACTTTAACAAATTTGTTTTCCTCGTCTGAGCTGGAATCTGGGTCAAAACTCCATGGCTGGACTCCACCAATATTGCTTGTAAATTGTTGTTGCACTGCTAAAGTTAGCATGTGGTTGTGAGGGGCTGTAAGATACCGGGAGGATAGGAAATTTGCCCAGGCTTACTCCATGCCAACACTCTTGCCCAAAACCCAAAGGTGAATTTCTAATGAACTCCTGCCACTTTACAGAAACTACGGTATGTTCAAGAAAACAAAACAGTTCTTTTATTTTTGTCAAAAACTGCATAATCATATTTAAAAGACCACTGGGAACCATTTTACAATTGATCAGAAGAGGATTGGAGTGGGACTTTTAATCTGGAATTATTACTCTCTAGATCACGAGTCAAAGTCGAGGCCTGTGAGGTAATTCTATCCGGCCCTCCAGATAATTTTATTTTATTGTCATTATTGGTCCGATGTTATCTTGCACTTATTTCTAACTTGTAGAATTTTGACGAAATATATTTTTATTGAGAGTAAAAAATTGAAAGTTATTTAAGGTTTAAGTTGATTTATTCTGGAATAATGTTCCTGCCGTTTTATTATTCATAATTATGCTAAAAAGTTACGGTTTTAAAGTTTTCAAAACAGGCATTCTGGTAGCATTTTGGACTATTTTGGCATTTACTAAGATTTTTTAGACTATTTTGGAGTTTAGCAAATATTTCAGCTACATACTAGCTGTTTTGGCTTACCTAATTTTTTGTTTTTTTAGCCTAATTTGGCATTTAACATAATATTTTAGCTGGGTTTCAGCTTCAGTGTTTTCAGCTATCAATTTCAGCATTTTTAGCTATCAGCACTATCATCTCTAGCTGCCAAATTCATCTTACAGCATTCACACTAGCATTATCACAGGTAATGTTATATACAGTATCTAGTTCATAATTGTGTTAAAAAGTTATGGTTTTAAAGTTTTAAAAATGTAGTCTTAGAGTGTTCAATAAATGTTTATCCTGTTCGGCCTGTGACCTAAGGTGTGTTTCGGATTTTGTCCCAAATGAGTTTAACACGGCTCTAGATGAAAGTATGAAGGCTTTTAAAGCTAGAATTTGAAGGAGCTGAACACTTTGTCATCCCTTCCTATGGGCTGAAAATATAATATATTGCATTATATTTTCTTCTTTTCTTTCCAGGTTTTCACTTCAGGAGGGTTACACAGCAAGTCAGCTTCCTTCATCCAACTCCTTCTTCTGCATCCTCTACCAGCTACCGCATGCCTTCCTACATTGCATCCATAAATCTCCTCTTTGTTCTTCCTCCAGACTCTTGGCATCCCTAAACTCAGCATCCTTCTACCGATATATCCACTGTCTCTCCCCTGGACATATCTCAGTCTCATATCACATAAATAAAACATACCCACAAAAAACTACAAGTAGCAATTTCCAGAATGAGATAGAATTTTGATATCCAACAGGCTGAAATTATGAAGTTGAATCAGATATATTTTATTCATATGACCCCTTAATATCACTGCAGACTAACAAGGTGTCTAATAGACAAAAAGCAGAAGCAAAATCTAAAATCAGCAGAGGCAGACTAGTGTTCGTGGTGTGTTCAAAGCCTTTCTCAAAAAATGGCCACTAATGATGCCAGCCTAAAGCTCGTCAGAGATTAACTTTCACGTGCCAACAACAAACAAAAAGTTAACAAATAATATCTATTGTGTTATTGTTATTATTTACAAGTGCATAAATAAATGAATAAATAATAACTATTTGGTGTGTGTCTGCTTTTTCCCGACATTTTTTAAATGCATCATGGGCGTGTCGATGGAGTGATGAGTGCGTCCCGATTTGAATGAATGGTCCAATCAGCTTGCTCGTATGAATGACGCTATTGTCGTCACGCCACTCTTGTCCAATCAGAGAGCTTGCCGTTGTGTGCTTTGCTTTTTGAATTGAGCCTTACAGAACCTACGGATCCACTGAGCTGTCAACAAACCGAAAACGCTTGTTTGGACTACCTTACCTTATGGAGGACGCGATGCTTTGATACGGTATTTGAACTTTGGGCTATATTTATTTATCCACGCTTTCCAACCGCGCGCAGACCGCAGAGAGATGTCTACGAATTGAGAGTTGACTCGCTAGCTTAATGTCACCAAAGTTAGCTAGTTAGCCTATCAAAGTTAACTTACTTTAGCAGCCAGTATCTAGCGTTTTTCTTTTGGTTGACTTTATTTAATATAGGAAACTCGGACAACACAAGTTTGGTAAGTTACACTTCTTACACCCACATGAGGCCAAACCTTAACGCGGGGAACCTGGAAGCACCAGGTTTCGGGAGTGACTGATGGTAACGTCTTTAGCCTGTCGCCGTACTCCAACGTTTTGTCGGATACTTTTTCATTCACAGACACCACCTGTATAAATTAATCCCTTCATTAGTTACACTTAATTAGGAGTAGCTTACCGTCCATCATTGTTTATAGTCCGAGTTTGGCTGTAAACAGAGACGGAGACTGGACAAACTCTAGTCTCTTCTGCTGAAGTCATTCTGTGAACTACAGTCAGTAATTTGACTGTTTCCACCGTCTTGTGCTCCTGCCGCTAGTGTGGAGACTTTGGCTGGTCTTGTGCTCGCACCATGGCGGACAGCAGCATGCTGACCTTAGGGACAGCTCGGAGTCTGTTGGCGGATTCCTCTGTGTGTGATTCCAGGATTGTTGAAGTCACCAATGACCACACTTTTCTGGCCGCAGCATGTGAAGATGGAGAAGGTAAGAAGAACCAGCTTCACGGCATTTTTTCCAATTCCTTCTCAAAATTACGTCAATATAAGTCTGGTCATGTAAAGCAAACTTTCTCTTGTGAGGGCCACAGAACTGTTTTCTACTCTGATGGGGGCCGGGTCGGTTTGTAGGCTAATGGTGAACATTTATTGTTTTCCAGAAAGCCAAACATAGCCAAATTTTAAACAATTCATTTCTGTAATCTTCATTACAAAAAAAAGATACTAAAAAATTTTAATAAACTAAATATATTTAATTACCTGCGATAATGCTAGTGTAAATGCTGTAAACTGAATGTGGCCACTGCTAGTCCTAGTAGCTGAAGATGCTGAAATTGATGACTAAAAGCTAAAAAGGCTGAAGTTGATAGCTGAAATGGCTGAAGCTGGTAGCTGAAAACGCTGAAGCTGATAGCTAGCTAAAGTATTAGCGAAATGCCAAATTACCCTAAAAACAAAACAAAAAAATCTAAATTGGCCAAAACGGCGAGCATGTGGCTGAAATATAACCTAGGTACCAAATCATCCAAAAAGAGCTGAGGAGCTATGGACGTCCAAAAAAACACACAGAACAAAAATATTAGAAATAAAGAAAATTGAATCACTATTTCACCAGTAAATAAATATTCTCTCCTCTCCCGTCATAGTTCACACTGCAGAAGGGTGAAATAAAAAGTCACGCTCTATGTGGATCTTGATCGGTATTTCTGATAGTGTGTGGGGGGGCTGGGACAAATGTGAGTCGTAAAGTCATTTTTTCTATCATTCCAATACCACGTGATCACTAAGTTTCCGTTTTCCCTTGAGGGACATCAATCAGTTGGCACCAAAATGAAAACAAAAGCTACATTATTAAAATAGAATTCTAACATGCCAAAAACACTCATGCATCTGCTCCTGGTCCGATCCTAGTGTCAAATGTTTGAACCCTTTTTGGCCCACGAGTCAAAACGTTTGCCCATCCCTGGGTTAGACTGGATTAGATCAATATCATCAGGGTGGGGCACTGATTGGGTGTTATTCTGTTCCTGTGCCAAAGCAGTTCTTTGATTTTGGTTCCTAATCGGTGCCAATTTCGGTGCTTCAGTAATAAAAAAATAATGCCTACATCTTCCCAAATCAACACATTTTAATACCCAAATCACATTTTGACGCATGACGCATGGTTCAGACCTCCACGTCAAAAATGGATGTTTTGGGTGTCATGGTTTTTTGACGTGCTGATTGTTTTTTTTAAATCAGAGCTCCACAATCTCTTTCGCCACAAATAATTATATCCAGCCTTCCAGATCTTTTTTTTTTTATTTTTATAAATAGCTGATGTTCTCTTGTGCTTATTTTTTACTTTTTTTATTCATATTAATGTCAAAAAGTTACATTTTTAGGTTTTAAATATGTAATTTTAGAGCTTTCAATAAATGTGTGTCTTGTTCGGGCTGCGACCTAAAGTGTATTTTGGATTTTGGCCCCTTGTAGGATTGATTTTGACACCCCTGAGTTTGTGGTTTCAACGTCGTCGGGCCTTTTGCTGCTGAATAATTTTACAGACTTACTGCCTGAGAAAATCAATTTATTTTTATTTACCCTGTCCTGTCCAGCAGCTGAGTAAAACAGAACAAAGCTGAACAGATTTCACTGTTACTAAAGGGGGTTATGAATCTTCAGACACACAAGGTGTATGTATACTTGTATAAACCCCTTTTGTATTTAAGGATAAACTTTGTTTACACGAGTTATGTTATTATTTTACGTTTTTGTTTACATTGTTTGGGCCTGAACGTGTTGAGACTGCATATCCTCATTTTACATGCAAGCTAAAGTGTGCTAGAAGCTGCTGCATGAAGCTGTTTTTCAGTCCCATTTTCTTATGTGTTTATTTGGACAGTTCTCGTAGCTGCTCCTCACTGCCATGATAACTCTGTACTTTTTCCTTTTACTTAGAAATGCTGCCTAAAGTGGAGACTCGCGTTGTCCTGGTGGGAGAAGCTGGGAGAAATCGAGTTCTTCTTAAAGCTCTGCAGGTACCTCGTTCCTCTGTCTGTTCTAGTCAGCCGACACCAGTCATAGTTGAGACAGACCACATGTAGATGTGTGTGTAACATCTTAGTGTTTTAAGTCCCACTCATGTTTGATCTATTGTCAAAGCGTTCCCAGTGGTCTTTTAATTATGGTTGGAATGTTTTTATGCAAAATCCTAAAACCCATGTTGTTTTCTAGGACATAGTTTCTGCAGAGCGGCAGAAGTTCATTAGAGATTTGCATCTGAGATGTGGGCGGGGCTGTTGGTGCAGAGCAAACCATTTCACTTCACTGTTGCTGAGAGCTCTTTGTTTACACACTCTCCCGCTAGCTTACAGCCCCTCACCTCACCAACCTAACATTAGCAATGCAGCAAAAGTGAGCAGCAATATCAGAGCTATCCAGCTGTACAGTTTAGATCCAGATTCCAGCTCAGACCAGGAAAACAAAGACATTCATGTAGAGTGAGATATATATATATATATAGCAAAATAACTTTTTCTCCATAGAGGAATGAGTCTATTGCGATTGAACTTTTATTTTGAAGGGTCCGAAGTTGACACTCACCAGTAGTGATCATTTTCTCCTCTTTAGCGAGTAAAAGTTAGAGTTAGTCGCCACATGACGAGTACATGTTTGCATCTAATTATTTATGTTTATTAGTTCTCCTCTTGGTAAATTTTGTAACCTCTCCATATCCGTCGTCTGTGTTAGAGGTAAACAAACGCTCATGAAACACCATACCGCCGCGGGCACTTCTGCTAATCTTCTCTGTGTAACGTTTAGTTTCAGCTGATGAAGCAGCAGAACATCTGGTGATTTTGGTCTGAACTGGAAGACAAACCAGCTGGACTTAAAGCAGCAACAGAAAGTTTAATAAAAAGTGTAGATTTGGTGACCGCCCAGTAGGGCTGCCACAATTAGTAGACTATTAAAATAGTTGATGACTAATTTAATAGTCAATTAGTCATTACTTTATATTCTATGGAGTCAGAGTTGAGTAAAGTTGAATAAAGTTGTGAGTGTTCAGCACCAAAAAATTGACTTTTTTTCACTATTGAAGTCATTGAGACCAAAACTTTATCTGTAGTAATTATAATACATTTTATTTAAAGCGCCTTTCAGAGCTCTCAAGGACACTGTACAGTTAAAAGCACAAATAAAGCATACATTTAAATAAAGTCTAATTAAAATGAAGTAGCAGAAGTGGGTATATAAAACTCTGTTGGGTTATATATGGGTTTTGATTTAAAGATGGAAAAACAGTCTATGTTTCTGATGTCGGGGGGGTAGTGAGTTCCAGAGTTTGGATCTTTAGTGAAAATAGTTCCTTGTTTCAGAGGCCGACATCATTAGAGAGATCAGGAATATACTTTATACATCAAACTCATGTGACCTTTGACCCTATTCACCCGTAATAAATAAAAGTGACATTAAATTGTTATGTCATCTTGAGGGGCGGGGCACCTGTCAAAATGAGTTTGATGGATGGTGTAGGGTCAAAGGTCACCTGTCAAAATGAGTTTGATGTAAAGTATATTCCTTATCTCTCTCTCATATTTGATTTAATCTTGTTTTAATACCAGAAACTAAACAAGGACAGAGTCTGCATGATTTATTAAGAGTTTAATAAACTTAAATCATCATCTTAATTGGTTAAGATGTGTGTTTTACATCCAGTTTGCGCATGACCCGATTAGTCGACTAATCGGTAAAAATAATCAGTGATTAGTGAGGTTTAAAATAATCGTTTGTGGCAGCTCTACCGCCCAGTGTCATTTTCATGACTAATCTTTTTCCAACTTCATTTTTTTTGTCTGCTCCAGATTCACGATTTGAATAAAAATACTTAAAAATGCAGCTTAAATCTGATTTATTTTACATTTCCTTCATCATGAGAAAATTGCTGCAAGAACATGTTAAAAATATCCAAAAACACAATTTTCTTTGAAGTGGGTAACAGAAAAATATTGTGAACAAAAGTATAAGAAATGTGTATGTAGTCTGGAGCAAAGAGCAGATTTTAGTTGCTTGAGTGGTTCTTCACTCAAGTTTTTCCCTCTGCTGACATTTCTAAGCTTTAAGAAATACTCCCCGGTCACCTGTAACAGACAGTTCAGCCTGCAGCCTCTTCACGTACACCATGCGTCCAACGAAAGTCTTTTAACTTTATCAACAGGCAGGAGAGCAAACCCACTTCTGTTTTTGTAAAATGTGGTAATCTTCTTCCAGATTTCCACTATAAACCTTGAATCTAAAATATTCATACTGAGTGAGAACACCAAGTTCTTTAATTTTTCAGTTCAGACCCTCCAGTGTTGGTTTTTGTTTTGAGGCTACTGGCTTTGGTCTTTGCACGGCCATGGAGCAAGGGACATTTTCTTCCCCCCGGCAACATGCACACTCTATGAACCAATTTTTATATATGTGTATGTGTGCTTTGTGTTTTCTCCCATGTCTCATTTTGCCTTTTTTAAGTCTTTTTTTATTTCATAATCATATTCTTTTTCATGAAATGCTGGTCTTTGGTTTTTCAGGCCATCAGATTGATGGAGGTACCCGTGGTAAAGATAAGAGAAGGTGATACGAGTGCCCAGGAGAAAATGATGATAAAATCTATAGTCACTATGGTCAGTACAGAGTCTGTTTCTCTGTTTGGCTGTTTAACATTGATGGGATTTTTGGGAAAGCACTGATTTAACCCCAATTCTCACTGACTTCTTCTTCAATCACCTTCTAATAAGACTTAACTCTGGTCTGCACGGGTGTCTAGGGGATATTCGGAAAGAGATGAAGTTTCTGGAGCTGGAGTCTTGGAGTGAACTCACATTTTCCCAGAGTGTTGGTGCACGGTTGTGAACCAAACATTAAAGGGCCTATATCATGCTATTCTAAGGCTTTCAGAGTAAACTATATCCATATATATGATCATACATTACCTTTGGCACACTAAAGAACAAATCATTCATGAAATACTAGTTATGTCTGTGAGCTCTTTTCCTACCCAGAAGTTAGACGACTCTAAACCTGAGGCTCTGTCTTTCACTTCTTGTGGGTGCCGCCCATTTCATGACGTCATCCTAGAGCTAACCTCAAAAACAAACGACATCTGAACTTTTGCAAAGATGAATGTGCATAGAAGTGCTGGGCAATATGATGATACATATTGTGTGGGTGATAGAAAAGTGTGTATCCTGCCATTTCTCTTCTATCGTTGATATTTATAACCTAATTTGATCAATTACTATGCCAAATATGTCATTAAATAGTCCGAACCTCGTCAGTGTGTACACAAACAACTGATATAAGTGAAAATAAAGACAAGTTAAAAAGAGATTATTTGCAAAGAAACTCCGTCTTGTGGTTTTACCACGTAAACTTGCTTTACGTCTTTGATTCACACTTAAGCGAGCTTTACAACAGGCTTTACGTTACTGAAGACGAGTGCAGAACAATGGATGCAGAAGCACTTGAAGTTGTTTCCCTGGAGTTGAAACGGAAAGATACACTGATGCAGGCAGTCCAAGAAGAAACACTTTCAGCAAAAGAAGGGTACAAATGTGATCTGGTTGCATTTTTGGAGCAGAAGACGGCAACATGTCAATTAATCTAGGAAGCTATTCTCACACTGATGCTAACACAACAAACCTATCACTCAAGGAAAGTCCACCAAAATGAACGTATGAGATTACAAAAAATAAGAGGTAATTCAAGCTGTGGCACAGGACTGTAACTCGTATCTGAGCACTTGGATTCTCACGATCTGCTCCTGAAAATTCAAGTATGAATATTCACGACGTCCAAATCGCTGATCCACGATCTTTATAAATATAGTAGAGTATAGTCAAATATCATGGTGTAAAATATGCATTGCTTTGAAATACAGAATAATGTTGGATTTTAATTTATGAACTACAGCAAAGCTGAATGAGCGGCGCTGTCACAGGAAGTAAACAAATCTTCAAAATAAAGTGTCAGTGAAGCTTCCTGTTTTCAGAGTAAAACTAGCGAGAGCCTTTCAAATAACTGAAAATATACTTTATTGTTTTATATTGGGATATATATTGTTATTGTGATATAAAATAATTTATATCAAGATATAAAATAATTTATATCTTGATATAAATTCCATATCGCCCAGCACTAGTGCATATAATATAAAAGCATTTTGCCGATCAGTTAGCGCATTGGAGAAGGTGGATGTGTATGTGTTAGCCTGGGGGCGGAGCAGACTCTTCCTGGAAGGGGCTGTTCTCACTTTGTGATGTCACAATGGTAGGATCCGCTCTTTCAAGGATTGGGAGAGACACTTAATAGCTCAAAGTAGATTTGGCCTGATATAAGCCCTTTAACAAAGTAATTTCACAAGCTTTTCTTGAAGAGTTGACTTTTGCAAATTTGAGCTTGTTGATGTCTAATTATTTTAGTGACATTTCAGTGACAGTTTTAACTGTATTTTCTAATCTGATTTGACTTCTGTAACGTTTCTTTTATAATTTGAAAACTTTTGTTTATCATGAATCTTAAGTGGTGTTTGGTTTTTGTGAACCTTTCAGTGCTGCTGTCATTGTAAAGTCTTTAACACCAGATTCTGCTTTAACACTCTTTAACATACCAAACCTGCAGACATTTGAGCATAACCTGGGAGTTTCAGAAGTATCCTCTGCTTTGATGTTTTTTCTGTCTTGTTGCTGCCTGGAAGCTCAATTTCTTCATTACCAGGGAATGCTTTAAACAAAACAAAACGATTGTCAGAATTTCTGTATCGACATGTTTACGTCCATTGCTATTCCTGCTGTTTGTGCTCCAAGGCTATTTTAAACAGCTGATACATTAGTGGATAAAGTATTTTTTTTTCCCTATTTGGACCAGTGAATACAGATCAGAAAACTTTTAATGACAAGTTCAGAGCCTTTGTAAAGTTGTAGTTATTTCTTGTAACAAAAATTACAAAGTATTTAACATGATTGATTAAAATTTTTTTATTAATCCCTGAAATTTAAAATCGAAAAGCTCTTTGTTCATGAATAGAGTAACAAATAGGGCGATGTATTGATAATAATTTCCAGAAACGACTCAACTTGATTCACAAGAGCCTGGATCGATTCAATTCAATTTTGAGTTTAAATGTTTACACACTTTTGTTTAGAAATACATTCATAATCTACTACATGTTTTGAATATATTTAAATTAATCTGATCCAGTTCACATACTGTAAATGTATCAGTGAAATACTGAGATTGTTAATATCATCCAGTGTTACATAGATTCTCTAAAGGAGAAGTTCTAACTAAAATGTTCAGATCATTAACATTGTAAACATTGTTCTGCTTCTCCTGGAGGACGTTTCAGTTTGACCACTAGGTTGTGATCACACTATAGCAGTAAACCTTATTCCAGAAGAAGACATGAGCAAGAAGTATGAGCAAAAACGATGTTTTCGACCTTATATGGTTACTGTAAAAAATGTTTCCCCCAAAGAGTTTGTTAAATTCATGCCTGTGAGTTTATAAAGATGTTCATTTAGTCATTAATGCATGTTTAGGTCGACTGAGGTTAGCATTAGCCGTCCTATGGGGAATTCCATTAAATGTTAGCATCAAGCTAGCAGACTCTAGCTTCATGTGTTGAATAGATTTTTATTTTTTTAATAATTGATTTTTTTTTTATCTATTTAGCTAAAATCGATTCAAATTGAGTTTATTAACTTAGTTTATAGTGTATAATTTATTAACTAATATATTCCTGTCTTCTGTTTGATCTTGTTTCAAATCAAATCAAAGTGGCAGAAAGGAGCTCACATCTTCTGCCACTCATTTGTTTGTTTCCTTTGTGATTCCTCTTTTTCAGGACATAAACACTCCGTTCTTAGTGACGGAGAATGTCCGGGAGTTTGCAGACGGGGACAGTGCAGAGTTTGAGACGGTGTTTGTCCTCATGGACTTCAACTCCTCAGACTACAGCTTTCTTCACAGGCAGGACAGCCGCATTGTTGGGCCTCCTGTTGTCTTGCACTGTGCTGCGAAAGAAGAAGTAAGTGTAGCTTCACGAGTGGCTTTAAGCTCGTGTTGACTGGTTGTTGCTGTAAGGCAGGAGTCTGCACTCGGAGGCTCTGGAGCCACATGTTGGACTTGACACTTCGCTTTGGCTCTCCGGCTAAAATTATAATTATAATAATTCTAAAAAGTAAGGGATACTTATTTAGCTTAATTTTAATCCGTAATTTATATGAATTTATGGTTGAAGTTTTTTACACCACTGCTGACAACATCAGACGCCTGTATGTGAACAACCATTAAATAAAAAAAAAACAAAAAAACAGCAAGATAAAAGATAAATTAATTTTTGGAAACACTTCAAAACATATATTTAATAAAACATATATAGTACTTTAGACACACAAAAGGCTTTTTATATGTAACATCAAAACATTTGGTCATGGAGGCCTATTTATTAAAACAAAACATCTTTAAACTTTGAACACAAACAAAATGCTAAAACATGTATTTTCTGATGACATTTACATGTCTTTAGACCAAACCTACAAAAGCTGAGAGAAAAGAATGCTTCAAAATAGTGTTAAATACCGAATCTATCTGGAGTCATCCTTAAAATATAAATGTTCTCATCCCTCACATCTCAGAGAATGACGATCAAAAACTCAGTTTATTCTAAATGTTTTGAGTTTTTTTTTTTTTTTTTGATAAATAGATTCTTTTAAAATGTTGTTTGAGAGTAAAAGGCAAAAAAAGCATCTCAAAATCCTAATGAAAAAGCATGTTTGAGTGTTTTTAACTCAAGTTGAGCTGCTGCAGCAGGAGGATCTTTTTTGACACAGGGTTGATTTTATTTTGAAAGGAACTAGTGTGTACTAAGTTAAAACGGGTATATATAGAAAGACATAGATAAGACAATTCAATATTAATTCAATAATTGTAATATTTAAACGCTATATTTATAAATGAATGTTTGATTACCAAAAAAGCCTAATTATTGTACATTTTTTTAAACAATGTAGTAGAACTTTGTGGGTCTCATTGGTTCTGGTCGGTAAGAAACTAGACCCCATGGCTCTTTTAGTGTAAAAGGTTGCAGACCTCTGACCTACACACACACACACACACACACACACACACTCACGGGTGCGCCTGCATGGAAAGCTGTCAAATCGATTTTTTTTTAATTTTCTGCATTGATGAACATGTTGACGAGTTTGAATCTTTTTTTTTTTTTTTACAGATTCCCAAAGAATTGTTACATCATAACCCTAAAAATGTTTACATTTTCTTTATGTATTTTGTTTTTTATTTGTGACAAAACACTACATCTACCTATAGGTGGAACAAAAGTAACAGCAGCATAAATACAATGTAGTGTATTTGAATTTCTTTAAAGGATAAGTACCTACTGGGTTTTTGTCATAGAAATTTTCCCAAATGACTTTTTTAGTGCTGACGGTTGCAGACTCCTCCCTTAGAAGGAACACAATGTGATTTAAAAATGTTTTTCTGCGGTGAGGTCCACCTTCTCATTGCCCATCTCTTGTCTCCTGGCAGCCTCTGCTCTTCTCATGCCGTCCTCTTTACTGCACTGCTATGCTCAACCTGTCCCTGTGTCTAACAGGCTTCAGAAACAAAGACGAGATGGTGGGTTCATTCAGCACTCCTCATTATTTTATCTGTGTTTAAATGTAACGTCAGCCAGAAAGCCATCACATGCTTTCAAACCCAGAATGTGGAATTCACTCATCTACCAAAACAACCAGGAAGTGTGGTGCTCAGGTTTTGCTGTCATTTTTGCTTGTAGAAGAACTTGGTAAATCTGGTCCATCACATGGGTGGAACAATCCGGAAAGACTTCAGCACCAAGGTTACTCATCTTGTTGCAAACTCCACCCATGGAGAGAAGTACAGGGTTTGTACATCATCATTCTTTCTTGTCTGTAATAAGAACATCCCATATCAGTTCATGTTTGTTTAGGTGATGTTGTCCTGAAGTTGAGCCACAGCGAAATGTTTTACAGGGTAATCAAACCCTAAATCAACTTTTTTTGTCTGTTGATCTCTATAAATGGGGCTTTAAAAGTGCTGTCTGTTGGTCATGGCCGACAAATTAAAAATACAATTGTTTAATTCTTGAAAATATAGTCAAAACCGCCTGTGTGCTGCCCCCTACAGGCTGAATTGAGGTATTGCAGTTTAATTTTGTGATTGGTCAAACCATGTAAGTTTCAAAAGTCTGACGTCAAGATCTGCAGCTCCAGTAATGATAACAGTCCTGTTCTCCAGCCCCGCCCCTCTGACTGGATTTTAACATTTCAACTGTGGGCGCAGTTAGAAACCAACTTCCCTGTTTGGTTATCCTTTAAGGAAGAAGATTTTAAATCCAGTTCCAGTTTCAAGACAATATCAATTTCTCAAAAATATTTCTCATATTTTTTAAGTTAAAATGAAATGCTTTAGGCGTAAATGTAAGGATGTATATTTTAGTGATGAAGTTTTAAACTTTGTTCAGTTTATATCTCTTTGTTCAGTTTATATCTCTCTTGTCTTAAAACAGTGTAATATTGATTGAATCATGAACTTGTTAATTGAAAGATTTTGCTCCAGTGTAAACTAGGGCTGGGAATCACTGGGTACCTCACGGTAGGGGTGTGCCAAAATATCGATATTGCGATATATCGCGATATTTAGTC
>NC_050515.1:30472997-30490695 GCF_002922805.2 Oryzias melastigma | reverse complement strand
GAGAATCGATCGCAGGACTAAATATCGCGATATATCACAATATCGATATTTTGGCACACCCCTAGTGTAAACTATAAGACTGAAACTGGCATACATGTATCACTGTGTAGACCTGGTGTTAGGGTGACGGACTACATGATCAGAGGTGATGACAACAGGACAAAGAGTCAGAGATCTCTTTATTTGTTCCTTAACCGTCATTGATGGGGTTTAATTCATTGTTTTCTCATCTCAGCTGGCCGTTTGCATGGGTACTCCCATCCTCACTCCACTGTGGATTCAGAAAGCATGGGAAAGAAGAGATGATGTGTGAGTTTGACATTTATGTTTGACTTTTTACAGTTTTGATGTACATTTGATGTATTTCTGCACTACCTGGGTCAATTGCTCCAACATAGTGGTCCCCAACCCCTGGGCCACCGTCCTGTCGGTAATATCCATGGGTCCCTTGGGACCGGGGCGTGGTCGATCGTCTTTTCATAATCCACAAGCACTCATGGTTGAGGGAACTGCCACTAATCCTCGAGCACCCTATAGATCAGGGGTGTTCAAAGTCAGGCCTCGAGGGCCGGCCTTCTGCTGGTTTTCCAGAAATCCTGCCTTATCTGCTTCTGATTACCTGGATCAGGTGTGTTTAGTCAATAAGGAGCGTCAACCGCAGGTTGGTTGGAAAACATGTAGGACAGTGGCCCTCGAGGACTGATTTTGGACACTCCTGCTAAAGATGGTTTAGAGCTGGTCCACTGTTCTACAACCGGGACTGAAACCACACGACAACGCCCTCCAGGAGAAACAGAACAATGTTTACATGTTAATGATCTGAACATTTTAGTTAGAACTTCTCCTTTAGAGAATCCATGTAACACTGGATGATATTAACAATCTCATTATTTCACTGATACATTTACAGTATGTGAACTGGATCAGATTAATATCAATATATTCAAAACATATTGTAGATTATGAATGTATTTCTAAACAAATGTGTATACATGTGTAAACTCAAAATTCAATAGAAATAAAGAATCGACAAAATCTGAATCAAATTGATCCGATCCAGGCTCTTGTAACCTGAACAAAGGTTAAAGACTGTAATGTTTCATGGCATTTTTGTGTTTTTCTTCCACGTCTGAAGACATTTTCATGCAGGCCAGGAGGAGTTTCGATCAGAATTCAAAGTTCCTCCATTCCAAGACTGTGTTCTGAGTTTTCTGGGTTTCTCTGAGGAAGAGAAGACCAACATGGAGGAGAGGACTCTGAAGCATGGTTTGTGCCTCGCCTCATTTATAAGTTCAACTGAATTCACAAACTGCTTCTTTTTTTTTCTCATTTTTCAGTCTAAAGTTCACATCGAGATTTGAAGTATATATTTTGTTTGTTTTGTGTTAAAAAAAAAATCTGTAATCTAGTGGAACTAAGTTAATGAATATTTTTTTTATCAAGAATTAATGTAATTATTGACCCAGCATAATAAAACTGCACCAAAATACTGAAATTCAGACGGAAATTAAGTTTAGATTTTACTAATTTTTTTTTTTTAATAGTGTGATCTTATGGTCCTTAAAGTCAATGTCATCCCACATCTCTGCAATGGACCAATCAGCTTTCACACTGTGGTTTAGAGTGTTTCTGAAAAGTGACCCATTTGCATTCTGGGAAAAAAGATGTGGCGTTTCTTCAGTTTTTTCAAGTTTAGGAGCCTAACTATGTTGTTCAAAAAATCGAAAAATCTGAAGGTCTTTTTCATTTCTTTGTTCTTGGAACTGAAAGGTGGCAGATATCTGGAGGTTGGGGATGAGCGATGCACTCACCTGGTTGTGGAGGAAAACTCTGTCAAAGAATTGCCAACCTCTTCCAAGAAGCTGTACGTGGTCAAACAGGAGGTAAGCTCATCTTGTCTTGAAGTTGGACCTGTTTGCTTTCATTCGATTCAGCAAATCCACACAATCGTTCCCAAACACTCACACTTAAGGACACTTTAGAGCAGGGGTGTCAAACACGCGCCCATGGACGTATCCGGCCCGCCAGATGGTTTAATCCATCCCAGTTATGGAGTGAAAAAAATATAATGATGTTGGGGGCAAAAATCAAGTTTTTAGCCAAATCCTGTAGCAAGTTATAGTTCTTTAAAGAAATGACTGAAATGCACAATTCCACCACTGGGGGGAGCAAATAAAAAGCAAAACTTCCAAGTGTGTCTCCCGTGAGCATCTGTTAGGTTGCTATAAAAATTTGTTACATTTTTAATCAATATTTTTTTCCAAAGCCCTTTCTTAAGTTGACTATCAGGATTGCTTCAGTGTCGGATGTAAAATATTCAGTCTGTATAAAGTTGAATAAGCCTTTTTTACTTTTTTTTTACTTTTTTATACAAATCATACAAGCCAAAGATTCAAAACACAAACTAAACAAATCGTTAAACAAAAATGCATCCTTACTTCTAACAGTCTTCCTTAATTCCTAGCATTAGCAATAATAAACAACAACAATTACTAAAATACATAAATAAAAGGACCTAGATTGTCCATCTTCTAATCTGGCTACCACTTACATACATATAACTGCCTCTATTTATATGTGCATATTAGTGCTGCCACAAACTATTATTTTAATAGTTGACTAATTACCGATTATTTTTCTGATTAGTCAACTCATCGGGTCATGAGCAAACTGGATGTAAAGCACACATTTTAACCATCATTAGCTTTAAACTAACTAAAAACTAGATATATAACATTACCTGTGATAATGCTAGTGTGAATGCTGTAAGATGAATTTGGCTGCTGAAGATGCTAGTGCCGATAGCTGAAGATACTGAAATTGATGGCTAGCTGAAATATTTGTTAAATGCCAAATTAGCCTAAAAAAACAGAAAAAATCCTATATTAGCCAAAATAGCTAGCATGTAACTGAAATATTAGTTAAACTCCAAAATAACTTAAAAACCTTAATAAATGCCAAAATAGTCCATAAAGCTAGCAGAATGCCATTATAACTTTCAACTTTACTACAGTCTGACTCCATATAATATAAAGTAACGACTAATCAACTGTTAAATTAGTCGTCGACTGTTTTAATAGGTGATTAGTTGTCGATTAGTCGACTAATCGTGGCACCCCAAGAGTATATAAAAAATCAAAATCAAAATTCGACCCAGTATTGCTCGATTTAAATATTCATGTAGCACTCCATTTTCATATGAAGGGAAGTGGTCATTTTTTCCATAACATAAACTTGTTTGAGTTTATTTTCCATCCACTTATTGTTGGTGATTTGACGCTCTTCCAGTTTAATGTAATTATTTTTCTAGCAATAAAATAATTTCTTCCCTTTTGAAATGTTCCTTAGTTAGCATACCAAGTCAAAATAACAGTGTGTCTGAAGGTATTTCCTTCTGAAGTATTTTTTAAATTTCCTCTTTAATTAATGCAATAATCTCTTATTACAGGACAGTCCCAGAATATGTGTTTGATCTCCAGATATTCCACACCGTCACCGCCACAGAGATATTGACGGTTGTTCTGAAAATATAGAGATTGTCTTCAGTGTATAGAAATATCTCATTTTCTATTTCCAGTCAAATTCTCTCCACTGCTGCTGTTTACAATGTTTTCACATAATCGTTCCCATTGGTTAATTTCAATTATAGTATTTGACTCCAATTTTCTTGATTGCAAAAACCTCTTTTCTTGTAAAATACATTTTATTTGAAATCCATTGGTCTATGTGAACGAGTGTGTAATAATATATGATTAGGCTAATATGTCGTTTGAGGCACTTTTTCTTGCTGATAAAAAAACAGAAACAAAGCTACAAAGTTGGTTATTTTGCTCTCCTGGTCCGGCCCAGTTGAGATTGAATGTGGCCCCTGAACCAAAATGAGTTTGACACCCCTGGTTTAGAGTAACCAATTAACCTATGTGATTTAACAATTACTTTAGCGTGTTTCCTGGCTTGAAGAGAGAGATTGCAGTCTTTTTGACTTCATTTCCTCCTCCTCTCTGTTGCAGTGGTTCTGGGGAAGCATTCAGATGGATGCTCGGGCAGGTGAATCCATGTATCTCTATGAAAAGGTAACATGCCTCCTGTCATTGTTTGATCATTAAATGTATTTATTTAGAATCTAAAAATAAAATTTAAGGAAAAAAAAAAAGTTGAATCAAAGCAAAATCTTGACCAGTTTACAAGCTAAAGAATCTAGATAAAACCAGCATCTGTGAAAATGGTAAATGTTATTTCTCCTACATAAGGAGAACTATGAAGTCAAGTCTTATGAAAGTCTAAATTGTAAACCCACCATGTCTTCTTAGAATGACAGCCCGGCTATGAAGAAAGCCGTGTCGCTCCTGTCACTCACCACGCCGAACAGTAACCGTAAACGCCGCCGTCTACGGGACACTCTGGCTCAGCTCAGCAAGGAGACGGAGATCTCCCCCTTCCCTCCACCACGCAAACGACCTTCAGCGGAGCACTCCCTGTCCATCGGCTCCCTGCTAGACATCTCCAACACTCCTGACACATGCAAGGGCATGACAGGTGAGAGCAAAGCAGAAATGACTGTACGACTGGAGCCGTTTGAGTCATCTTCACTTCATCAGCAGCCATATGAGTGTCAACACTGTTTCTTCTTCACAAAAGAGTCAAACATACCTGTCCTCAATCCAGAAGGCAGAGTAGGAGAAAGTTCTGTTAAGAGGAATAGAAAGACGAGGAGGAAATCCAGAATCAGGACAGACAAGGAAGAGAGAAGGAAAGGGTCTCGCCGTAGTACAAATATCAGCCAACATCCAGAGGAGCAGCAGCAGCAAGCAGACGGTGAAGGTTAGGTCGTACTCATCGAAGTGTTGGAGAAAAATCATCTCTGTGTCCCAAATGATATTATATCCTTACTTAGCTGCTTAAAGTGGACACATAGTCCTTTTATATTTCTATTCCAATTAGAGCTGCATATGTAGTTTAAAATAGAGTCTAGTTTAGTCTGTTTGTGGCCGTGTGACTCTGGGATTATGTGACTGTAGGAACTTACAATTGTGCTGCTAGGTTTAAATACTTTAGCAAATTTGAAGATTTCTTGGCCATTTTTCAGAGTTAATGAATCATGTATCGGACACGTGTCAAAGTCAAGGCCCAGGGGCCGGATCTGGCCCTCCTGGTAATTCTATCCGGCCCTCCAGATTTATTTTTCAGTTTGTGGAGCATCTTTGCTAGAAATGGATAAATCTAACAAACCTAAATTAAATTAAATTCAGTGCACCTTACAGTAGTTTTTGAACCTTAAGGGGACAATGAAGTACTTCAAATCTGGCTAAAAGACCTTGAATATACATTTTTGTTGTCCTTACTGACCTCAGGTTTCATTTTTTTTTTTTTGGTAGTTACACGGCGATCACAGATTGTTGTAACATCACAGAGTGATGTGTGACGTTCAACTGTTTGTGAATGGATAGAATAAAGCTTTGGAACTTTTTTTCACTTTACTAATGATTTTTTACTTTAATTTTTTTTATCTAAAATGAAAAACTTTACTATTTTTTTCTTTGGAAAACCTCAATGGCAAAGAAGAACCACAAGGAGACTGTGCTGCCTTTTGTTGCCTTAGTGTGGAGATAACTTTCTGTCTCTGCCTCCAGAGAGTTCAACTCCGGTTCTTTCAAAGCAGTCGGCAAGGTGGCAGGTCTCCAAGGAGCTGTATCAGACGGAAAGTAACTATGTGGACATCTTGAGCACTATCCTGCAGGTAGGTGTCAACACTCGCACGACATTGTTCTGGGGGTGTGACGGGTCACCAAACTCACAGTTCGGACCGTGTCACAGTTTTAGGGTCACGGTTTGGATCTTATTCAGATCACTAAAAAGTTAAAAAGTAAAAAAAAAAAACCAGCAAAAAACAACAAGAGAAAAGCTAAATTAATTTTTGGAAGTGCTTCAAATCATACATTTATTAAAACATATAAAGTACTTAAGACACACAAAAGGCTTTTTATATATGTAACATCAAAACATTTGGTCATTGAGGCCTATTTATTAAACAAAACCTCTTTAAATTTTGAACACAAGCAAAATGCTAAAACATGTATTTTCTGAGGACATTTACATGTCTTTAGACCAAATCTACAAAAACTGAGAGAAAAGAATGCTTCAAAATAGTGTTAAATACTGAATCTATCTGGAGTTCCCTTAAAAACAAATGTTCTCATCCTACCCCCGTAATGTCCAAATTAAACTGTAAATAAAACTGTTAAAATTGAACTTACAATTTTTTGATATTAATTATTTTATTGAAACTAACTGTGGGAACATTTAAATATTTAAATAATAAATGTTATCTGTAAAACATGGCTCTGCAGTGCCCACTCTTCCTGGTGATTTATGACCCATTTGCTTTGCCGTACTATCGTCCGCTGACGGCACGTCCCTGTTACGGAGCAGTTTTCTCCTGTGAGAGTCAGTTTCTGCTCTTAACTGGGAGATTCTCAGAGCCCAGAAATAGACGTGTACTGACGCTTTTATCCAGCTCTAAAAATAAATAAACCTGATATCTATCGACCAGTGTCCTCCATGATGAAGTCGAGAAAAGTTTTGATGAACAGACTTTAAGATAACGTGAAGCTGTTACTTTAGGGGGTTGTTAAAGCAAAGAGGATGTTCATGAATTTGACGCAGATTTCTTTCGATGTGGACGGATGATTGATTTTAATTATGCAAGCTCGAGGTGTGTGTGCGGGGGTGGGGTGGTCCGTGGTACACGCGTGTGCTGAACCATGGCTCCTGATCCGCATGGATCAGGGATAATCCCGATACCCTCCTGGATTGTTCTGATGTTCCCTCATTACACAGGTCTCACACTAGTTTTAAACTTTGTTGAGTTTCTATTTGGCTGGCACATGTGTTTTATCTTATTTGTCTCCTCAGCGTGGCATGGTTGTTGGTTTAGAAACTTTAGTGTTTACGTTTATCCTCAAGTGACTTGATGAACCAGCAGATGATGGATATTTAACTGCAGTTTGCAGGATAACTTCATTTGTGCTGTAGAAAGTCAGTTTTCTTGATTTTATGATACATTTATGCTGTGATAAACGTTTATGATGTTACATTGATATGCTGACCAAAAGTGTCCATCTGTTTAATCCCACTGTTGTCAGCATAGTGTCTTCACTTACGATGAATGCACATATAACTGACAGGAAGTCGAATCTTAGTGGGTTTACACAGCATCTCCATTCAGATCAAAGATGTTGTGATTCTAATCCTGCCGGTTTTGTTTTTCAGCTTTTTAAGGATCCATTGGAAAAAGAGGGGCAGGTTGGGGGGGCCATCCTCGCCCAAGAAGAGGTTAAGACCATTTTTGGAAACATCCCTGACATCTATGAGGTCCACACTAGGATAAAGGTAAAGCCATCGCGTGCTGCGGATGAGAATCTGTTTCCAGAGTTTTTAACCGTGCTTTGCTCTTCAGAACGACTTACAGGAGCTTCTCTCTGACTGGTCAGAAAACGGGAGCGTGGGAAACATCTTTCTTAAATATGTGAGTTTAATGCTTGTATGTTTATGTTAAACACTGTTTTACAGATCTGAATGGATTTGTTTTCTCCTTTTAGTCTAAAGAACTGGTGAAAGCCTACCCTCCTTTTGTCAACTTTTTTGAAATGAGCAAGGAGACGATTGTTCGATGTGAGAAACAAAAGCCACGTTTCCACGCTTTCCTGAAGGTAGGATCCTTTTGTCTAAATGTAATAAACAAGTCCACTACTGGTCATTGTAAGGGTGTAACAATCACAAAACTCACGGTTCAGATTGTGTCATGGTTTCATGGTCACAGTTTGGATACAACCAAGGAGGAGGGGTGGACGCAGGTACACGTGTGGGCTGAACCGTGGCTAGTGATCCGGATTATCCGTGATCTGTTACACCTCTAGTTCATTGAGTTTCCTGTTTTAGTGTAAAAGTTCATTTGGGCGCTGTGGTACAGCGGTGGACCTCTGATTGGAAGATTGCAGGTTTGGTTCCCGCCCATTTGTGTTGAAGTGTCATTGGGCAAGACGCTGAACCCTACATTGCTCTTGGTGGTTACAGGTTGGCGTCTGTTAAACAGCAGAGCTGCCATCCGTGTGTGAATGTGTGGACGGTCCTGTGACTAGAGCT
Source organism: Oryzias melastigma (assembly GCF_002922805.2). Taxonomy (NCBI): domain Eukaryota; kingdom Metazoa; phylum Chordata; class Actinopteri; order Beloniformes; family Adrianichthyidae; genus Oryzias; species Oryzias melastigma. The sequence continues at coordinate 30,482,553 of NC_050515.1, read as the reverse complement.
GGGTTAATGAAATCGATTAATTGATTTAAGCTTAACAAATCAATAATCTATTCATAAAAAATAAATAGGGCAGGCCTATTTCGGTTACCGAAACTTACTGGACCTCAATCCAAATGATATTTTTCAAGAATTGTTATCAATCTATCAATTTATTTTATTTGAAGCAAATTTTCAATTCTATTGTTTGATTCAATTAAAAACATTCCTCAAACAGATTGGTTGGGTTAGATAAATGTTACACTCCTACTGCACACACATGATAAACATGGTTAATTGTTGCATACAGCTATTTTTCCCATTTGACTCTAAAATTAACCAAACTCTTCTTAGTATCTCTTTTTAGAAAGGCGCACTCAAACAAAAATTGTGTTTTTAGCATGTTTTTGTTTAATCTCAAGATTGAGGACATACATAGAGAAAATGTAGATTAAAATAGAATTTCTGAGTATTTCTTTATTCAAATTGTTGTAAAGACATGACTCCATCATGAGAAAAATGCTACAAGAACATGTCAAAACCACAATTTTCATTGGAAAGGGGTTTTAATTAGTATACATTTCTAGCATTTTATTGTAAGTTTAATGATGCAAACAACAGCAAGAATCTGTGACCAGGGAAAACGTATAAACCACTTAACAAACATGAGAGCATTACAACATCCTGATAACAAACTTATATTCATACTTATCTTTAACACTAAAAAAGGACAAAGACGGGAGTCAGATCTTAATTGAGTCTCAATCTTCTATTCATGTTTGCTCATTTATCCATCGTCATATTTGGCTATAAGTCAACAGCTGTTTGTGTTTTTCTGCCTAATTAATATCTAAAACATGTCCGTCATGAGTCCCATTTATCGAATGGACACATTGATAGCAGCTCTAAACCTGCAACCTTCCCGTCAGAGATTGCTGCTCTCTGCACTACAACTGCTCCCACAAATAACTTTATAATGTACAGTATGCTAATTAAAGGCATAATTTAGCATTGTACCCTGAGTTCACAAAGGCGGTTGGTTTTTTCTTTGTGTTAACATTTTGTTTAACATAACACGGAGTCACAGAGGTTTGTTGTCCAGATTAACCAGGCCAAGCCGGAGTGTGGCAGACAGACTCTGGTGGAGCTGCTCATCAGACCAGTGCAGAGACTTCCCAGTGTAGCTCTGCTGCTTAATGGTAAATGGAGTAAGACACACCCTGATGTTGAGACTGATCATATCGTTCGTCTCCTCTCTGTCTTTATTTTTGTGCTTTACGTTTGAATTGTTTTATGCAGCTCTTCTCTGTAGTTCCTCCTATCTTCTACATTTTATCTCCATTCTAATGTCATAGTTGTTTCTGCTGTCTGCCTGTTTCATCAGACCTGCCCTTTCTCCTCCTCTGCAGATATAAAGAAACATACATCGGATGACAACCCGGATAAGATCACATTGGAGAAAGCAATAGATTCCCTTAAAGAAGTCATGACGTGAGTGGGCTTAACCTTTTCCCTGTGAGGGTGTGAGACTCAAACACAGACAGGATACAGATATTTAATCAGATGTTTCTCCTTATGAGATGTGCTGCTTCTGCTCCCGTTTAGCCTTGGATCCAGCGTTTTCTAGAACTCCATGTCATCAAACCCTCGTCAGGCACAGGACACGTTCAGACCGCAGACTTTCTTAGCTAAAACTTAAATTCGATATTTTAATGTAAACTGTTGGACTCCTCTGTTATTGAGGAGATCCCACAGTTCTTACTGAGATTACAAAGAGCCTTTTTTTCACTGGTTTTCTTTAAAAATTGAACTCACTATTCATTCACTCAGTATACGGCATTTCTGTTACTATTCTGGGATTGTATAGTAACAGAGGAATGCTCTTCATTGATTAGCATGGGTATGTATGTGTTTATTGTTGCCAGACAAATGTAAAGTACCTGAGTCTGTGCAAACATGATCATGATCACTATTTAAAAATGATGCATTTATCAGTAATAAAGAGTTTCAGTGGGATCAAGAATAGTTTGTATGTGTAGTTTAGCATCATATTTTGATTCACTTTTCCTCACAGTGGTTAAATTAGAATATAACCACTGTGAGAGTGCAGATCTTCATGGTTAAAATAAAAAAACAAAATGTCTCTGCCGGTGCGGGAAGTTACTGGATATAACAAACCTTATGATGGACACTTGATTGGGCTTTTTGTCATTTGCTGCTGCACTTCTGACTGTTTGTTTTTGACCTAAACTCTACCAACAGTCACATCAACGAGGACAAAAGGAAGACTGAAGGCCAGAAACAAATCTTTGATGTTGTGTATGAAGTTGATGGCTGTCCAGTAAGTTTCACTTTGTGAATGTTTTTGTTTGTGTGTTTTTAACATGAATTTTAATTTGTAAAAGTGTAAGGACTAAAACATGTGATGTCAGAAAAAAATCCTTTAATATAACTCAACGTGTCATCAAGAAAGTTGAGCCATTATAAAATATCAGTGAGGAAAATTTAAATATTCCAAAATGACTTCTAAAGGAACTCTGTGAAATGTTTTAAATTTAGCTGCAGTTGTTTAAGTTGGCAGAAGTAGAGAAAGAAAGTTCACATAGGATACTCTTGTTAAAATAATCTGTATCAATTTAAGTTATAAAAATATGTTTATGATGAAAATCTCCGTATGGAAGTAAGTCATGTCTGGATCAGTGATCAGTGGATCAGTCATTTCCAGTTTATAGTCAATAGTGAAATGGTGTTTACATCAAAGTGGCAGAATCTTTAGAGTTTACCAGATATCTTCTACATATTATCACAATAAATAAAATCTGGTTCCAGAAGAACTTCAGGTGAGCATGACTTACAAACCTGTGTTACAGACGTGTTTTACTGCAGTGTTCATGTCAGCCACAGAAATGGAAACAAACGAGTCTAGACTCAAACAACCAGCAGTTAGCATGTGACGTGTAAAGCTACACGTATCATAGTAACTCTGTCTTGAAGACATCAAGGTCTCTGTAAATAACAAAAACACACTATGAACTTAGATGCTGCAGTTCTCACACTTCCAAGACTGTTTTCTAATTATTTCTCCTGTCAGAGGCTTTTATCAGTTAGCACACTGTGCTGATGTTGATTGGTTGTGTTTGTATATGATAAAAAACCTGATCTCATCATCACAGGAAGCGATCAGCAAACGAGTTGCTGATCTCTCCTCCTCCAGTTGACTCCAGAGTCTTGCTAGTTCAGAGTGCAGATCTTCATTTTCACTGAATGACAGGCGGCTCAGGAGTAGAGCCATAGTTGTGGTCATAGTTGGCGATATCATACATCCATCATGTATAGTCATCTCTTTGCCGTCGTCACAGACTCCTCGGTCGCTCAGGACATCAGAACGTACAGCAGGAAATGAGTAGTTCCTTTCAAAAAGAACAGGGACAGGTCCTCGTCTTCAGCAGACTGACGTCGACTAGATCATTAGGAATGAAACGAACATGAGAGCTATCTCACCGAACATTAATGACCCACTTCTTCTGTCACCGTCTTCTAGGAAAGTGTGGAAACATTTAGGTGATGCTGCACATTCAGGGATGTCCTTTCCTCCTGTGTTTGGAAGGCAAAATCTGTCTTTTTGGTGTCATTGTGTACACATCAAACTGAAAACAAACACTTTATGCAAAAAAACAGAATTCAATTCATACACAAGCTCATTCTGTTTTGGAGTAACTGATGTCTGCAGTTAGCTACTAGCAGAAGAGACTCGGAGGTCTTAGTTTTAATTGAAACTAGGTCACAGATGTCAATGCCCATTCTCGTATTCACTCTATTCTAATTAACATTTTTTCTTCTTTTTAGGCAAACTTGCTTTCTTCCCACCGCAGTCTTGTACACAAAGTGGAAACGGTTGCTTTGGGGGACCAGCCATGTGACCGTGGAGAACAAGTGACCCTCTTCCTCTTTAATGACTGCCTTGAGGTAAACCTTTGACCTACATTATAAAGATATTAACAAGCATGGCTGCCACAAACGATTATTTTAATAGTCTACTAATCCCAGATTATTTATTTGTTTATTTTTCTGTTAGTCGACATATCTTAACCATCATTACCTTTAAACTTGAAGTGTTTAGGCTATATTCCAAAAAAAAATTAAGACAATCATTTATTAATCCTTCAATGAATCCTGCAGCTTTTCTCCTTCATTGGTTTCTGGCATAAAAACAAGATTAAATCAAATGAGGCAATCTGTATCAACAAGAAAATACGAGATAAAAGCCTGCAATGAATTATTGTTAAAGATTCAAAACATTTATATAATCAAACACATATAAACACACTCAATGTATTTGCTCACTGAGGTCTATTTATAAAAGAAAAACCTTAATGACATCTTCAAAGACATTCCTATACATAAAAGCCCTCAGGATGTCCATATAAACAAAGAGCTTTGAGACATTCCATGTTAAAGTGGAAAAATATATATATATTTAAAAAGTAAGACAAGCAGTGGATGTTGGCTTGTACTACAGTACTTTCACTCACTGTTTTCCTGCTGCAATAAAAGCCTCATCACTGGTTTCAAACAGAGCAGAGGTTTTCACCTGTCAGTGTTCTCTAAACCCTTCCTACCTAAACCCACTGCACATGCACAGACCCAAATTAGGTCATATTGTTCCGTTTGGTGGACCAGCCATGAATCTGTTGCCTCTCTATGCTGCTTTCTGCTGTTTTAGTGACTTCTAGTAACATTTGATTGTAGCTTAATGCAGCTAATGGAATGCTACACTTGTCAAGTTACTCCAGACTTCTAGGCAAGCTCACTACTTCACTTTTGGGACTCATAAATGCACGTGGTACGTGCATGTGTGCTAACGTTAGCTTAGCCTCCTTAGACGATGATCCCTCTTCAGCGTGATCATATTCAGTCACGAAGTGCTTCCTCTTCAGGTGTTCATGCATCACCGTAGTGCTGCAATGGAACACAAGTTCTGCCAGGCAGATATCACATTGGACGCTTTTGTCTTTTATTTTTTTATGTTTCCCACTCTCTCAAGCTCCGTTGTTGTGTTGTTATGATACCCAAGTCGTCCCAGAACTTTCTGTGACATCACTACTGACCGGATTAGCACGACTGCGCATGTGTGTCAAAGATGGACGCAGCACTAGAAAGCGTGCTCTGTAGTTTTGAGATAAAAACAAAGAAAAAATAAAAACGACGCCTCGGCTATTAAATTAATAGTCAACAAATTTAATTGTTGTGAGTGATTGAAAAAATCATGGCAGCCCTATTAACGAGTGTGAGACTTTACTCAAAACCTAAAAACAGAACTAACCTTTCTCTTAAAAAATATAAAGTATAATCACATGAAAAAACAATGCAGTTGAAGGAGTTGAATTATAACAAAATCACAGTAATAGTTCAACCTAAAGGCAATAATCCACATCTTTGCATCTTTTGTAAAGAAACTGCAAAAACAAACAAGCAAACAAATACATTAAAGTAAATATAAAGATTTGAGATAAATTTGTACTTTATTTCATGCTGACAAAACTCAAGGGCTCTTGACCCTAAAACTGTTTTCTTTGACCCTAAATCTTTACACCGGTGCATGTTTTATTCATAAATCTGAGTGATTTGCACCAGTTGAAGTCAGAATTAAAGACAAATGCTTGTTAATTGAAGTCTTTAGTTCTTTGTCTCAGTGGCTATGGGTAGAATGTAGATAAACAGTAGAATGTCTCTAAATGTGTTTAAATATAATTTCCATTGTTACTGTTAGCTCACGTCGCTACCGCTCCATGAAGAAGGCAGAAGCTCCTCATCATCAGCTGAGAGTACGATCAGAAATCCCAAAGTCACTTTGAAGTTGGTTTACAGGTTCTGTTGAACAGGTTTTAATGTTCTAACAGAGCTACGTTTCATCCCAAGAAGTCACATGATCATACAGTACATGATAGCGTTTTGTGAGTGTGGGGTGTTTGGTGTTTCAGAAAGGCAAACTTTGTCTTTTTGGATGTCATTGTGTGTTTAATCATAAACTATCATACAATGTAAGAAATAAGGGAAATAAACCAATACCAGGGAAAGTACACAGAGATTTGCTAAGTCGACACATTTAGATGGTCACAACCAGAAGCAAATAAGCGGTCTTATTTGAAACCGGAAATACGTCCCACAGCTCCATGCATGAGTCCATCAGGAGTGAGCTTGTTGGAAGGCCACGCCCCTTCCACTGAAAGCAGCTCAGAAGAATCTGTCAATCAAATGTTTGAGGTGGGGCCACTGGGCGCCCCGTTCTTTTACTGAGGCTTCTGATTGGTCAGTTTATAACTCGCAATAAACAAAAAATATGAAAAAATATTAGGATTAGCAAGTAGATGTTAAGAGAAATGTTTCAGAGCAAAAATATTTTTCTCTGAAAAATAGAGTGACTGAGTAACGGGTGTTTGTTTCTTGTTAGTAGTCTACTGATTTTGGTTTGTTGGAGCCCACAGGTATTCTTCTGGTTTGCTGCTGTTTTTCTAAAGGTTCTTTTAAAGCGCACTTTTCACTTTAGCTTTGAAGCTGATTCAGGTCAAATGTTTAAATATGTCATTCTAATGGGAAAGTTCAGGTGTTGCACAACATGTTTTTTTATTTTGAGCTGTGAAAATGTACCATTTAAAAGTACAATACCCATTTTTAAAAACAAATAATGAAAAAAAAACTCACTATAAATAAAAAATAAATTGTCTTAATTTCAGCCACAAAACATGATTAAAAATAACTGTTAGTAACAAAAAGCAACACCTCTCCATCAGTCTTAACCAGTTATGCATTTTGGTTGTTTTATTTTCATGTTGTCTTGAGAGGAAGTGTGCTTGTAACCAATCTTTTATTAGATCCCTGCATATTATCTTGGGTTTTATTTTGTTCTGGGACTCTTCATTCGGTCAATTTTCACCTTCATTTTCCTAATTAATCAGACATTATTGAATTGCATCATTTACCTCTGAGTGTGATTTACTGTCAAGTAGACAGTAGTTTGAGAAAATTTGGTTCCACTCTTAAACGCCTGTTTATGATTCTCTGCAGATTGCAAGAAAGAGACATAAAGTAATCAATACCTTCAAGAGTCCACTGGGACAGACGAGACCACCACCTCCACTCAAACACATATCACTGATGCCCCTATCGCAGATTCGGAGAGTCCTAGACCTACAGGACACGGAAGGTAATCAAAATCCTACATTTCAAATTTTATTCTGTTCTTAAGCTGTTTTCTGTGTTGTTGCCCTAATTCTTGTACAAAGTTTACTCCAATGTATCTTATGTAGCTTTTGAAACTTAAAGTTAAGTATCAATCCCAGAAGGTAGCATCAATCTGATAATGATACAGACTTGGCAATGACGTTGTAAAATCTGGATCAGGAGTGTCAAACTCAATCGCACACTGGGCCAAAATCCAAAACACACCTTAGGTTGCGGGCCGAACAAGATAAATATTCATTCCTCAAAATATCCTAAAACAATCTGAAAAAAGCCTAAATTAGCCAAAACAGCTAGCATGTAGCTGGAAGAAATAGTTAAACTCCAAATTAGCCAAAAAAATCTTAGTAAATGCCAAAATAGTCCAAAAAGCTAAGAGAATACCAATTTTAAAACTTTAAAACCGTAACTTTTTAACATGATTATGAATAATAAAAAGGCAGGAATATTGTTCCAGAATAAATCAACTTAAACCTTAAATAACTCTCAATATTTTACTCTCCATAAAAATATATGTTGTCAAAATTATACAAATTAAAAATGAGAGCAAGATAACATCGGGTCATTAATAAAATAAAATGCTCTGGAGGGCCGGATCCGGCCCCTGGGCCTTGACTTTGACAGATGTGATTTAGATCGATCTGTCCTCCACTAGTAATGGGATCGTTTTTGTAGATGCCCATAAAATATCTCCTAGATGAGCATTGAACTTTAGTGCTGTGGGTTTGTTCACACACATTCCCCTCAAACCCTTCAGAATGATCCATGCAGAATGGTCTCTAGCCTGTTTTAAGCAGTGGAAGACGTTAATGTCAGACAATCTTTTAAGCTCCTGGATTCGGGAATACCTCATTTTCACATAAAGATCGTCCTAATTCCTCACTTTAATACAAGATAAATGTATGCGGCTCAGTGTATGTCTTGATATGATAAAGAATGACACTCATAGCTTTATCATACCAAGTATAACTAAAAGGATTTGTCTGTTAAAAACAAGATAGGTCATGAAAAAGCCCAATGTGACTGATCTTTAAGTAAATGTATAAAAGATTCTTTCACATTTTTAATGTATCTTAGGAGAATGTAAAAGGACTTGATGTTTTACAAAGTACCACATAATTTACTAGCTTACTATTTCTTTTGTCCTCAGAGTGTGTGAATGCGTTTGCTCTGGTGGTCCGACCCCCAACTGAACAGGAGAACTTGTTGTTCAGTTTCCAGCTGGTCGGGGAGGAAACTGTTAAAAGTGTCTGGCTGCGCACACTTTGCCGTCACGTGGCCAACACCATCTGCAGGGCTGATGCGGTGAGAAGACCCACATTCACACACCAATGACAAAACAAGACGCATAACTGTTTGTAATGATTGTCTCTGAGCTTCTCCGCTCCCCAAACGCGGCGGGGTTAGGCAGCGAGGTCCTCCTCCACACCCAGAGAGCAAAGAGGTTTGGTCAGCTCTACTCTCTGGGTGTGGAGGAGGACCTCACTGCCTGCTGGAGCGGTACTGGGCACCAGCACTCAGGGAAGAGCAGGGCATGTGCTGCAGACACGGAGCAATTCTTTCTGGAAAAGTTTTTTTTTTTATGTGATGAGTTTACCAAAATCGGTTTTTAGACTTTTTTTTTAATCTAAAATATGAATGCTTATCTGATTAAGAAAGTTGAGTTTCTACTACTTATTAGTCACGATCTGAGTTCAAAGCAGCTGATAAAAACTGACCCACATTCTAGCAGCATTTAAATGCATCATCTGAGCACAAATCTTGAAGAGTCCAAAATCTGATCCGTGCGTAAATTTGGTTTCTTGTGTGTATCAGCCGATTGGTGTGTATTATTTAAAGATTTGTAAATACTTTGGAATTTGGTTATAACCTAATTTATCATTTCATACTCATATTCACTCCATCACAAATAAACTAACCTATCACCTCAAAACTCTTTATCAGTCAACTGTTTTAACATTCCTCTCACAACTGCTCCTTCCAATTCTGGACTATGGAGACTTCATATTTTTCAGGACTACTTCTACCAGTCTACATTCTTTAGAAATATTCAATAAGAGTATCTGGTGTTTCATTCCTCGTTGTCCTTACACGACTCACATTGCACATTATATGCTAGTTTGGGTTGGCCATCACCATCAGGTAGACAGAAGTTTTATTGGTTAAGGTGCTTTCACACCAAATTAACAAATTTGTGTGCCCCGCCCCTCTTTCGCCATGCGGCGAATACGCTGGTCGCCGCCTGTCAAAAAATGTGTCCCTGACTCGGATTTGTCCCTGGGACTGGCTCCTTCTTGGCTCCACCCTCCTTGTGGGGGGTGGGGGGTGCTGCGCCTGGCGG
>NC_050515.1:30399834-30472918 GCF_002922805.2 Oryzias melastigma | reverse complement strand
TGTCTGTTGGATGTCTCACTCAGAATGAAAGGAAGACTCAAACGATGTCGAGGAATCAGGTTTATTTGTTGTGAAGAGTTCTAGAAAACCATCAGTAATCATGTCTCCATGTTTGAGGCTTTGTCCTCCCCTTTATGATTTAAATGTTAAATTAATAAAATAAAAGCATAAATAGTTGTAGGAGCCCTTTTGAATTTATAGTTTGTTTTAGCTGGTGTATTTTTAAGTTGTGTGTTGGTATATATATATTTTTGTGGCATTTTTTTAGTTTTTGATATTTGCTTAAAAGCATTCAGTTGTGCACAGAATGCTTTGTATGAGTTACAAACCAAATATTATACACACACAAAAATCCAAAGTTATACACAAACCGATAAACACAAGTTAAAATCTAGAATTATGCTCACATAGATCCTGTGAAACTATTTTCTCTCCATAGAATGTAAAACAGTGGCCAGTTGTGGGTTGATAAACTTTATCAAGCTAATCTGACAAATTTCAAACTAATTAGAAAGCAGGAAGTGTTAATCCATAGATTCAGATGTAAATTATTATTGGATGTTTGTAGACACACAGATAATCATTTTTTTCTTGGATACTTATTTTTTTGTCTCAGCTGTAATAGATTTGGAGACATTCAGGTGTATCAAATTGTTAATCTGTGATTTCAATATTTTCTTTTCACTCATTGTTTAATCTGAAAAACAATTTGAATATTAAAAATTGTCCCAGACTAACACGTTTCAGCCCGGTAATGTCAGAGTATGTCAGTTACTTAAGTTTCCTGAAGTAGAGAAATTCAGTAAAACATGTAGTAATAAAGGATATCATGCACTAATTTTACATCACTTCCTGTGAGGTCATGGGGACCCTGAAGCTCTATTCTGTCATTGCGGCACAACATTTTGAACAAGGACACACTCCAGGTTTACGTTAAAAGTGGGGTCATCTGGACCCCATTAGACAGCACAACAGATGAGCAAAGAATGACTCCATGATCACACAAAGTCATGTTTTCCTCAACAACACAGAGCTTCTCCTGTCTAGATGAGAACATAAATGCAGCACTGTATAATTGCATACTGTTGTCAATACAATGAAAGTCTCAACGATGGATTCTATAATGAAAGCTACAGGGCTAGAGTTCTTCTGTTTGTTTGATAGGTTTTATTCTTTCATATGTTGGCAACAGGACATAGAAGTGAGGGGATTTTACTCTGGAGATGTCACGAGCTGCTACAGCTGTGTCTGTATGATGAAACAGCGTTCTCTATCCTCAAACCGCCTTAAAGAGGATCCGTCTTAAAGATCTTAAAGACAGATGGGTCTCTAAGGCGTGCCAGATAAATACAACAAAATAAATACTTGTACAGTGTATCAAGTAAAAGGAAACTCCCACCACATTCATGTTTGTTTGTTTGGGTCCACTCTGCTGCAAGAATAGCATGAGATGAAGCTTTGCTTGTTAAAAAGAGGTCTGCTGGGTTAGAAGGTGTGAGCTCCAGTCCTAACATCAATCCCATCATCTAGCCATGTGACCAATCTGCACTGATTTTTTATTTTTTTTGTGTGTATGTGTCAGGAGGATCTTATCCAGATGACAGACCCAGACTCTCTACAGGTCAGCACAAAGGATATGGACAGCACACTGAGTAAAGCATCCAGAGCCATTAAGAAGACGTCTAAAAAGGTACCAGTGCTAGTTAGAAAGCTCTGCCTCTTTGTAAGGAAATTAATGTGAAAGCAATTTAAGACTAGAACAGTTGCATTACCTGCAATAATGCTAGTGTGAATGTTTTTTGCTGAAAATGCTAAAGCTATTAGCAAAATGTTAATTTGCCAAAAGACTGGAAATTTAGTTACAGAACTACAAAAGAGCGCTAAAGTTTATCTAAATTTCTGAAAAATTTGTTGTAAAATTGCTTAAAAAATCGTAATACATGACAATTTTGCAAAAATATTTAGTGTGTTGTTGATATATGAGCTAAACTCCAAATTAGCCCAAAAATACTTATTAGATGCCAAGTTAGCCAGAAAGCTAGCTTGTTGCTTAAATACTAGCTAAACTCCAAAATGGCCCAAATTTCCTCAGTAAACTAAATTAGTCAAAAATGTTAGCATGTTGCTAAAATAAAAGCAAAACTCCAAATTAGCATAACAAACCCCAGTAGACGACAAATTAGCAAAAAAAAAAAGTTAGCATGATGCTAAAATATTAGCTATACTATATAAGCAGTAATGTTCTGAATGAGCTGAATGTTTTGATACCAAAGGTGCTGAAATCTCTGAAAGTGTGATTGAGTTTTTATGTGCTGAATAACATACAGAACAGAGCAGGAGAATCACTATAGTGTAAATGTTTACCAAGCAATCACACAATAACATCACTTTATTAGTTAGTAACACGTTTATCCAAAAGAATGAAATCTGCATGAAGTCACACCATGTGGTTGCAGAAATCGATGACTAAGAACAACAAGAAGAGAATGCAGCAGGAATCCAGTGTCCTTTGTTTTGGTTACATTCCAAAAATGAATCGTGATCGGTGGAAAAAGTGAGATTTTAGATGTTTATGAATCGTGATCGGTGGAAAAAGTGAGATTTTAGATGTTTTAAGGAAGTAAAACCTTTCACTAGATTCACTAAACAAATATGCAAAATTGTACTAAATAAATCTGCGAGAACGGTAAAGGTGAACCACAATATAGCCAGAGAACACTGTATATCTGCTCCTCTAAATGTGAGCATGATACGTCTGCTGTTTCCATGTTAAATGAGCCTTTCTAATCTTTAATTTGGTTATTTATTAGTGCCATCTTTAACTGAAGAAGGCCAGAGTTATGGACTCGTCTCACACTCTCTTTTCACTTTATCTCCCCCAAAATGTGAAACACAATAAATAAAGGGAGGTTGTTATGTATAAAACTATATTTATTTTTCATAAATTTCTTCTCTATTTGGAAAAAATGCCATCAAGATTCCCACAGCAGTTATAACAAAGGGAAGTATCTGGAGCTTTCCTTTCATGTTAAGACTATGACCGTTCCCTCCTGTGTGTTGGTGTGTCTTCAGGTGACTCGAGCGTTTTCATTCACCAAGACTCCAAAGCGTGCCATCCAGAGAGCCTTCATGGCCAGCACCACTCCTGACAAGAGAGGCCAGAGGCTGAGCTGTGAGAACCGAGTCTGCAGCAGCTCCACACTGGCTGTGAGTCCTCTGCTTTTCCTAGTTTTGAAGAATGGCTTTTACTGTAAACTTAGTTAAAATATCTAGTTGTGATTTATTCAAACAAACACTTTTGCTTTTAAATTTTCAAACAAACCACTGAGAAGACTGGATTTTATTTTTTTTTAAATCAACACTTGCTTGAGAATACGAAATATTTATATAGAAGCAAACAACCTTCCAGTTTCTTTGTGTGTTTTATGGCGGAACAAATTGCTAAAATTGTGTTTTTCTACCCGTTTGTGTCGTTACTTCCAGAAGTTTAGAAGGCTTGTTTTTTTGTGGTTTGGTTGAGACTTTCTTGGTCCAGAGAAGTATAGGTCACTCTCCTCCACTGAAGACCTCCTGCAGCCACAGGCCACACCCACCCCAACGACCACACTAGTGTGCAACCAGAAAACTGATAAACCCACAAACCACAGGGCCATGAGCTTCTGCTGGTGTTATGAGAGCCACACAAACTGGTCTGTAAACTTCCGAATCCTACAGCCTGAATGAAAATCAAGTTCTTTGCTGGAATGATGAGAGACTGGTGAAGTGCAGCCCATCAGAGTTGTGTATTTTTATGTTTGTTGTTTCACCAGGCAGATATTGAAGTGACACTAAAATCACAGGAATTTGTTCTGCCCTGTAGTTCCCACCACCAGTTCTTAAGCATTTTTGATCAGCCTTTCACAGAACTTCCAAAAATCTAGAGAATCTTAAATTCTCTGAATCAGAATGATACACAAACAGACTGGATGCTCTTGAAACTATTTTACAGAAGACAATCTTTTGAGCTTTAAACGATCTTCTTATACAGTGGTCCACAACCTCCGGGCCGCTGACCGACACCGGTCTGTGGGTCAGTTGGTACCGGGCCGCCAACAGAAAAAAAAAATGTGTGCTAACCTAGATTATTTCCTCTTTATCTTCTGATCCTGAGGGAAGTTTTATTTTTTAAACTTTAAGGATTCTGGGTCCATCTGGGTCATGTGACTTAAGCATGTTACTGCATGGCTAACTGGGTTGCTAAGCTAGAAGCTCAAAGCTAAATACCAAAACCAAACAATAAAACATATCTGGAAAGTTTCTTTGGGGAGAAAAGAGTCCGTGATGAAACCGAAGACGAGCCTCTGACTTCAGAGAACAATAAAGCTGCTGTTTAGGGACAAAACCAGGAGATTTACTCGACGTACAGAATTAGCGAGGCAGTTCTCGTGTAGCAGAAACAGCTCGGTCAAATAACAGATTCTTGACTGTTTAACACACAGATAATAAAGTTGGAGACACAGTGGATTCATGTTTATATCATATTTAGAAAATACTAGTTTTATGACGGTTGCATCATTTCATTTTGATTTATTCATCCATCACATCTTAAAAGTCGGACGTAGCTGAAGCTAGCTTCCGGTTGTTCGCCTCCACGTTGACGTTAAAGGGAAAATCTTCACAAAGTTCAAACCAGCCGCAGACATTTTACATGAGAACAGCAGAGTGGACGGCCATTTACAGTTAAAGAATCAGAAATGTATTTCAAACAGTTGTGTTGATTCAATGCTTTTTTTTAGCATTTGCAATGGATGATTTCTTTGTCAATGATGATACTATTTGCTGATAAAATGGGGCTCAAAAACTCAAAAATAGAAGGACGAGTGGGAGGAAAAGCTTTCTGCTGGAGGGCAGATGCTCCCATGTTTGGCCTTGGATCAAACTCGATGGGAATTTTACAATACACAAACGGTACAAAGGTTTGAGGTCACCCAGAAGGTCTAGTGTTCTTCGTGAAAAGTCCCACTTTTATTACCAAAGGAGTTGTACAAAAAAATAGAAAATATGTAGTCAAGACATTGACATGGTTATAAATAATGATATTTATTTGAAATTAAATATTTTTTCCTTCAAACTTTACTTTGGTCAAATAATCCACCATTTGCAGTAATTTCAGGATTGCAGACCTTTGTCATTCTAGGCAACCTTTAACAGTAAAAGACCCATTTTGACTTGTTGTCTACTGATCAAAACCTAGAAGGAGCCTCATATTAAGAAATCTGGATTTGCATTCATGACCTTCTATTTTTTTTTTAATAATAAATATGAGTATTGTCTATTTTTTTTCACGAACAAAAGCACAAATATAAAAAGAACTTAGCATTTATTTTTTTTATTTTTAATGTGTTTATTATTTTTTTACATGTGACAGAAGCTCAAATAACTTATTTTCAAAATAAGAGATGCTCTGTGCCAAACAGGATCATCTCACTGCAGCTTTGGGAAATTGGTAACCAATGTTGTTCAGCATAAGATAATATGTGCTTTTAACTCATAAAAGATCAAACTTTTTACCAAAGTTTTCTTTGCATATCAAATCTGTTCATTCTGGAGGTAGAGTTGATCAAACAAGACGTCTTCAGGTTAACAGGATGTAAAAACCTACATTGTTTATCATCTATGTGAACCTCAGACATCAGTTTATACATTTAACTCATCTAAATTAAATAAATGATAATTAGGTAATCCTTACTTTAAGAAAATTCTACTTTATTTTTTCTCTTTAATTAATTTATGTTTTTGTTTTTTCTTTGTCCTCAGCAGTCTTCCACTGCTGGGTTTTGTTATTTTAGGTTGGATCTTGTAGTCTTAGTTTTCAGGCTTTGTTTACTTGTTTTCTTTAGGTAGTTTTGTTTAGGCAGTCATTATCAGGAGCTGCTGACTCTGACGGTCGACATGTCTGGATCAGCAGTCTCCATGATTTATTTTATGTTTGGAGCCACAATGGAGAGATAAAAGAGACACATGTGGATCTGGAGCTGCAGGTTGAAGACCTGTGATCTAGGCCATCTGGAGAAGTTTTACCACACTCTTCTAGAAGCCCCTCCCACATGTTGGGTTGTCTGTATGGGGACTTCTATCATACCACGAGGTCAAGTTGCTCCCACAGCAGCTCAATGGGGTTTAGATCTGGTGACTGTGCTGGTCACTCCATTACAGATAGAATACCAGCTACAGCTTCTTCTCCAAATAGTTCTTCTGACACCGTGTGTAGGTGTGCTTTGGGTCATTGTCCTGTTGTGGGAAGATATTGGCTCCAATCAAGTGTTGTCCACAAGGGATGGCACTGCAAACATGACTCCCCTATTTAAAGTCCATTTTACCTCCTTACCAGTACCAAAGCAACCCCAGACCATCACATTACCCCCACCTTGCTTCATAGATGGCGTCATTTACTGTTCCAGCATCATTTCAGTTGCTCTGTGTCTCACAAATGTTCTTCTGTTTGATCCAAACACCTTGAGCTTTGATTTGTCCATAGCACATTTTCAATCTTCCTCTGTCCAATGTCTCTCTTCTTTTGTCCATGTTCATCTTTTCCTTTGCAGCGCGGCCTCCCAATCCTTTTGTACTCTGTTTACAGCCTGTTTGTGCTGTTCTCTTAAGAGAGTAGTACACACGGAAATCTTCAGTTTCTTGACAATTTCTCTCATGAAATAACCTTCATTTCTAAGAACAACAATAGGCCGTCCAGTTTCATGTGAAAGTTCTCTTTTTCTGCCATTGTGAGCATTTAATTGATCCTATAAATCTGATGCTCCAGATACTCAACCTACTCAAAGGAACATCAGTTTTATAGCTTCTCTAACCAGCCAACTTGGCGACTGGTGTCAGCTGAGGTAACACGATTACTCTGAGGTTTTCTAATGGTCTAGCCTTCAGACCCATTGAGCAAACACATCATACCATTAGTGAGTGGAGTGATAGTTGCTGGAAACGGGCCTCTAGTTATAGGGACGCCACAATATTCAATATAAACCCAACCGTTTAACACATGTTTGACAATTCAGTACGGCATTTTTCACAATACACATTTTATTTATTCAGTACCTCTCTGAGGTGCATTAAGGGTGTCTACTGCAACCCCCCCGCCCACTCTCCCCCTCCCTCCCAGAAACTACCTCGCCCCTCCTACGGTAGTCGGATAACAAAAGTTTAGCTAAATGCTAAAAACAATCGAGATACTTATTGTTTTTCCCCCAAAAAATTTAAAGGTACATGAATGAATGAGTGACGGCAAAAGAATACTGCACTTTACCTGTGATGCTGTTATTTATTTGGACGAGTAAGTCAGTTCTAAATATTTTAAATTGGTTCGGTTTAGATTGTTTATGACATCCAGCTGTCAAAACTTTAGAGAAATTATTTAATCTACAAATATTTACAAATATACAAGAGTTCTACTTAAACGTGATTCTACAATAAATGCCAAGAACTGCACTTGAAAAAAACTATACATTATTTAACGTAGTATTTTAATAAATTATCACCTTTGGAATAGTAGGATTTAAGGTTTTTTTTTCTTGCTAAATACAGTGGTATGCGAAAGTTTGGGCACCCCTTAGAAAAATTACTTTATCAGTTTTTCACTTGCTGAGCTTTTGAAGCAGCAACTTCAATTTAACATATGTCTTACTTTGATGAAACAGAAACATCTCAGTAGTGAAATCATTTTAATTGGTCCAACAGAAATATTTTTATGTCCATTTAAACAAAAATAGGCATGTGCATACATTTGGGCACCCCAAAGAAATAAGTCCATTAATATTTAGTAGAGCCTCCTTTTGTTAAAGTTAAAGTTAAAGTCCCACTATTTGTCACGCACCTAGGTGTGTGAAATTTGTTCTCCGCATTTGACCCATCCCCTGGGGGAGCGGTGAGCTGCAGACACAGCCGCGCTCGGGAACCATTTGGTGGTTTAACCCCCCAGTCCAACTCCTTAGTGCTGAGTGCCAAGCAGGGAGGCACTGGGTCCCATTTTTTGAGTCTTTGGTATGACTCGGCCGGGATTTGAACCCACGACCTTCCAATCTCAGGGCGGACACTCTACCACAAGGCCACTGAGCTGGAATAACAGCCTGTAGACGCCTTCTATAGCCACAGACAAGTCCTTGAAGTCTGGCAGCTGGTATTTTGGACCACTCCTCCATACAAAAGGCCTCCAGTTCAGTCAGGTTTCTTGGCTTCCATGCGTACACAGCCTGCTTCAAATCAGTCCATACATTTTCAATGATGTGAAGGTCTGGGGACTGGGATGGCCATTCCAGAACATTGTACTTGTCCCTCTGCATGAATTCCTTGGTGGATTTTGAACTTTGCTTAGGATCATTGTCTTGCTGAAAAATCCAACCCTGGCGTAGCTTCAACTTTGTGACTGACTCTTGAACATTCTTGACAAGAATCTGCTGATACTGAGAGGAATTCATGTGGCCCTCAACTTTGACAAGGTTTCCAGTTCCTGTGCTAGCCATACAGCCCCACAACATGATGGATCCTCCACCAAATTTCACAGTAGGCAACATGTTCTTCTCCTGGAATTCAGTAATTTTTTTCCGCCATGCATACCTCCTCTTGTTCTGACCAAATAACATTATCTTAGTCTCATCTGACCACAGTATTTTCTTCCAAAATGCTTCTGGCTTGTCCAGATGTGCTTTTGCATACCTCATGCGACTCTTCCTGTGGCGAACACTCAGGAAAGGCTTCTTGCGCATCACCCTTCCAACGAGCTTTTCCTGGTGCAAACTACGCTGGACAGTGGAGCGATGAACAAGCACACCATCAGCAGCCAGGTGTTCTTGCAGTTCTCTGGAGGTGGTCTGTGGCTTGTCTGTGACCATTCTAACCATCCTTCGTGTGTGCCTTTCCCATATCTTTCCTTCACAAGGACTGTTCCTGTAGCCCTCCATTAATGCACTAGAGTTCTGACTGTGGAGACAGACAGTCCAAACCTTCCAGATAACTTCTTGTACCCTTCTCCTAATTCATAATAATGAATTATCTTAGTTTTTAGGTCAGTGGAGAGTTGTTTAGAGGCCCCCATGTTGCCACTCTCTCAGAAAGAACCCAGGACAAGCACAGCCAACCCCAGTTAAATAGCCTTTTCCATGATTGGTTCCACCTGTATTTGTAATTGACGGTCTAATGAGCTAAGCAAAGGAATTTTGTGCTGCAACCTGTCAGCAATAAATCCCTATGGGTCTTGAAATGAATGTGATTAAAAGGGTGCACATCACATTTTTTAAATTTTATTTTATAACAATAAGACTATGTAATTCTACTTCACAAATGTTGGTCTGGAAAACACTTGAACGTCTATATCTCTGTAGGACAACAAATGTTGTTGCTGTGATGTTCTCTTATGAAGTTAGAGCAAATTATCATGAAATCTCAGAGGGGTGCCCAAACTTTTGCATACCACTGTATATATCAAGGTTTGTATCGAACCGTGAGTAGACTGTACCTCTGCAGCCCTACTAGTTACCTAGAAGATAATGCATCAAATTATAGACATTTGCAGCTGAAATAGTCATTTTTTATTCATTTACCACATTAAAACGTGTAGAGTATTTCTTATTAGTTTAAAGTCATCTTCATTTAAAAAAAGCACTTTTATTTTAACAATAGGAACATTTCCAAGTGACCTCAAACTTTTAGTCGTGCATATTACTGGAGATGTGAAGTTATTTAAAAGAAGTGCTAATACAGTGGCTCTGTCTGTTTTTGTTTGTCTTTATTCATATTTGCATGATGTGGTTTTCCACAACTGTTCAAAGATCAAGTTTTCCTTCATTTCTAGTAAGACGACTTAGAATTGCACATTTTGTATAAACAGTATTTCACTGTCATCTCAGAATTCATTGCTTCACATATACAGTGACAGAAATAATTATTTGAACTCTCTGATGTTGCAAGTTCTCCCGCTTAGAAATCATGGAGGGGTCTGACATTTTCATCTGAGATGCATCTTCACTGTGACAGACAGAATCGAATAAAAAAAAATCTGGAAGTCCTTCATATATTTCTATGTATTTGCTGCAAATAAGTATTTGAGCACCTTTCTATCCGCTAGAATTCTGACCCTCAAAGACCGGTTGGTCCACCGTAAAGTCCAACATGACCCGAAGCACACAGCCAGGAGAACCGAGGAGGGGTTCTGTAAGAAACGTATCAAGGTCCTGGAGTGGTCTAGCCAGTCTCCAGACCTGACCTCGATAGATGTTTTGCTACTAGTTTTCACTACTGAGCCGATCCTCATTTTACATGAGCTTTGAGCTTAATGTCTACTGGGACATGTTTCCCATGATTCCCTTAGAGGTAATGGTGATGTGACGTGTTTACTGCTGCAGGACGTTGTCTGTTCATGTCTCTGCCTGCGTCGCCCCACTCCGATCAAACTAAGAGAGAGCAGCATCACTACTGTGCAGTTTTACCTCGCTAATATCGCGGTGACCCTTCACAGTCTCGCTGTTTGGTGGATTTTTTTCAGAGCGACTTTGCTGTTGATCTTGTTAATCTCCTCCATACAGTTTTTCACGCAGACATGCAGCTCGGCAGCGTTACATAAATCTTCATCGTGATCAGATCCTTGTTTTCATCTTAATGCTAGAATTATTTTCTATGAAAGTTTGAACAGATGAGAAAACGAGAGAAAAGTGTGAAAATATGTATGTGTCTGAGAAAGAGTGGAAAATATGTAGTGAGGAGACCTCTCTCCTGGTAACCAATGAGCTCAAAGCCCCGCCCCCATGTGAAATTAGGATCAGCTCAGCAGCTAAAACTCAAAAATCTGAATTGAACTGAAAACAAGGAATTAAAAGCAAAGAATGAAAGACGGAAAAAAAGGGAATTTGAAAGTAGGGCTGGGTATCGATTATAATATCCAGAAACAATTTGATTCACCACAGCCTGGATCGATTCAATTCAGATTTTCTTTCTATTCTTTCGATTTCAATACAATTTTGAGTTTACACATTTGTAAACATTTGATTAGAAATACATCAATAAAGGGAAATAAATAGATAGTTAATATCATCCAGTGTTCCATGGATTCTCTAAAGGAGAAGTTCTAACTAAAATGTTCAGATCATTAACATGTAAACATTGTTCTGCTTCTCCTGGAGGACGTTTCAGTTTGGCCACTAGGTGGAGATCATGCCATAGCATTACACTTTATTCCAGAAGATGACAGTGTGAGGAAAAAACAATGTTTTAAACCACAAAGAGTTACTTTACAAAAATATTTTCTCAAAAGAGTTTATAAAATTTACGTCTGTGAGTTTATTAAAATGTTCATTTAGTCAACAATATATGCTTTAAATATGTCAACAGAGCGTTAGCATTAGCCATCCTATGGGAAATTCCATTAAACGTTAGCATCAAGCTAGTGTACTTTAGCTTTATGTGCTAAATCGATTTATATTTTTATGAATTGATTATTGATCTGTTAAACATGAATCCATTCAAATCAATTAATCAATTTTATTAACCCAGCCCTAGTTGAAAGAACAAATAAACATTTTTTTTTATTGGGAACAGTTATTTTTTTCCAAGTTTCAAATTTGCATTTTTTTTTCTTCAAATTTTCATTATATATTTTTTTTTATATTAAATTTTCTTTTTATTTTACTTTCAATAATTCCTTCAAGTTTTAAAAATGTATTTTGAGTTTATAACCATTTTAAAATTTTCTTTTTTTCTTTTTCTTTTCAAATTTTAATCTGTTTTTTCATTAACTTTAAGCAGATCCTGACTTGACTCCATACACACAGATCTTGTCAAGATCTAATTCTTTGAGTGCAATCAGATCTCATTCTATAACTCTGGACATATTTTCTATGAAGCTTTGAACTTTGAGGGTTGAAGCAAGAGAGGACATTATGAAAATATTCATGCTTGTCTGAGAAACTTGTATTTAAAACAAAGGAAAGTAGTATTTAAAACAGACATTTGAAACATAAACTAAATGTTGTCTTCATGCATAGGTTTCTTTCTGATAGCTACCTTACCCCAAAGCTCTGTGATGTTTTTATTTGGCTTTCCTCCTTCTTTCTGTCATGCCTTTGGTCTTTATTGTTGAACTCTTGCTTCATCTGTCTCTCTCCTCCAGATGTCTCGCTCTACATCTACATTTTCTTTGAGTGATTCAGCAAAATCCAGTGCCGTGGTTCAGCGCTCTAACTCTCTTGACCACCCACCCCTCAGAACCAGGGTGCCGGTCTGTATTTGTACCCCAGCCCCAAGCCCTGGCAACAGCCCTTCTTATCCTGCCCCTGAGATCATCCTCTGCTCTGGAAACCAAGAATCCAAGCTGACCCCGGCAGCTCAGCCTCAGTCCAGCCTCTCCATCCCCCTCACGTCCACATTCGTAGCCCATGAAACTTACTCTAAATCGATGCATTCCCAGCCCAAGTCTGGCCAGCATGTGTTTAGATCTCCGTCCTCCATTCGACTCCAGGGAAGAACTGCAGCTTCTCATCAAGGCAATGTCCAAACCATGACCGTTTGTGAGCGCAGGGATCCTGAGTACGTGGATCCACACAAGGTCATCAGCCATCGCAGTGAGACGCTGCTGTAGACCACGTTCAGTTCAGGCCAAAAGTCTCGCGTGAGGAAACCTTTATCTTTTCTGACACTGTTTGTATCATGAACCTCACTTTTAGGTCTGCCATTCAACATCAATAACTCTGGCTAAATCTACTCTTTAAAGTGAACACCCTGCTGCAAAACATCCAACCAAGCTTTGATTCGTGCCTGAAGATGTGGAAACATTTTTTACTAGCAGGGCAGAAGTTTGAAGAGTGGATTTGAATCCTTTGTGGGCAGATTCCGGTGGTGGAAGCTGGGGCTCTTCACATTGGTGGTTTTTACACAAAGATTTGGTGAACTGGGAAGAGTTCAATTTATCCTGGAATTTGATCTTTATTTAGCCTTTGGGTGATTACCTAAAACAGAGCTTCCTTGAGTTTATAAATCCTTAAGTCATCCGTGGTGAATGGTTTTAATCAAACACAAAAACAGCTTTGGTTGTGGTTTGCACTTTAGTAACAGTAAAAAGGAATATTCAAACATTTTTAGTTAGAATAAGTCTATTTTTCCTCATGCTGGCAGTATAAATGAGTTTTCATTTATGAATAAGCAGCAAGACTGTTTCTCCAGCTCTTGTATTTGTGCTCCTATATCCAGCTCCTCAATGTGGCCCTACAGGACATACAGTTGTAAGAAAGTTACTTGAATTTCTACATTAATTAAAAATAAAATGTATTCTGATGTTCATCCAAGTCAAAACAACAGAAAACCACAGTCTGTTTACACCATGTGTCAAATTCAAGGTCCAGGGGCCGGATCCGGCCCTCCGGGTAATCCTATCCGGCCCTCCAGATCATCTTTTTAATTATTAATGGCCTGATGTTAACTTGTGCTTATTTCTAACTTGTATAATTTTGACAAAATATATTTTTATGGAGAGTAAAATATTAATATATATGTTATTTAAGGTTTAAGTTGATTTTTTCTGGAATAATATTTCCGCCTGTTTTATTCATAGTTATGATAAAAAGTTACAGTTTTAAAGTTTAAAAAATGTATTTTTACTGTGTTTAATTTTTTTCTTGGACTGCGACCTAAGTATGGAGCCAAATCAGGGCCATACATATTTTAAACCCAAACAAAACATTTAAAAAAATAGGAAAATATCCTAAACTTTTTGCTATTCTGAAATAAATGTAATTATTTTCAGCTTCAAATGTTCGTTTTTTTAGGTTTAAAACTCAGAAATTTTTTTAACTTTCAACTCTTTTTTTTTTTTTTTTCAAATCTTAAAATTTCCGTTTTAAAAACGTTTGGCCCCATTGTGGCGTGTTGGGGCGGGGCTAACACGAAGGACCAATCAAAATCAATGAGGGGGGGTAACTTCAGTCCCGATGCGTTCACTGACTCTGAGAGCTGTGAGAAATTAAGGTGAGAAAATGACTGTACCATCATAGTCTAAAGTTGTCCCAAGACGGGTGGAAAAAACAGACATTTTGGACATTTTTTGGGCCAAAAACCAATATTTTTTTCAATTTGCTTTATTTTGGGTTTCAAATAATGTGGACCCCAAAATAGCTCCATACATAATGTGTGTTTTGGATTTTGGCCCCCTGTGTGATTCACTTTGACACCCCTGGTTTAAACTAATACCAAGCAAACTTTAAATGTTTTCAAGCGTTTATTGAACACAATAACATTTGACAGTGAAGGCTGGAAGACATGGGATTTGAACCGGGGCCTTCTCACTGAGGCAAGAGCGGTAACCACTGCGCCACCGTGCAGCCCTTCGCAATGACACCGTTTCCATTAAATCATATTTATGCAAATAAACACAAACCAAGATTAGTCTTTAAAATCACAGGAAGGATTAGAACAATTGTTTTATTTTGATTCTCTAAAAGAGAGCATTTTGGTGACATCACAGCGATGTAGCTAGTCCTTTGTCACAGATGCACGTGAGAAACCTGTTCAGCAGTATTATAAAAACATTGTAACAAGTGAGCAGCTGGACCCTTTTTTCTGTTTGAAAACACAACAAGATCCATTCAAGTTTGTAAAGGAGATGTCAAGTTAAACCTGCACAAGCGCGGCTATAGATGAAGCGGTTTGGAGGAAATGTTGGTTTGTGATTTTACAGATGAGCTGTGGATCTAACGATTGCGTATGAGCCACGTCCTACTAGGAGTGTGCCGATATGGCGATATTTAGTCCTGAGATTGATTCTTGATGGGTTTTTACAAAGTATCAGTCTTTTATTTCCATTTGAAGAGGCTGTAAAACGTTATATTCCGTCGGTAAACATTCCGTTGGCGGTAGATGGGACGGGCGTTGCCAGACTGGCTGTCGCGAGCAACAATGTGTCAGGTAGCTACTTGAGTCATTTAATTTTTGTTTTGTTTACAACAATTCTGCACTAAGTAGTGTCACTGCTGTTCATGTTTACTATTGTTAACATTGAATTTTACAGATAATTCCAATTCAGTTGGTGTCAATGATAGTCAAAGACAGTATTACTGATTTTATCAATGTCACATAAAACTGTTGGTTAGTTGTTGCACAAAATTAGACTATAAGTTGATTACTATGATTGTGTTCAAGCTAAGAATTAAATGGTGATACATTTCCCTAAAAAATACATGTTTTTCTGTATATTGTGAGTTACTAGAGATGATTTTTTTTAACCAATTATTGATACTATTGATATCATGAGCCATGTATTGTGTATCGCATTGTGAGGTACTCAGTGATTCTCAGCCCTACTTCCTATCAAGAAGCACATTGAAAGAAGTGTTTCCATTGCAGTTTAGTGAAAAATGTTTATTTTTGCGATATGCCCCAAAAACCACCTCTTCCAAGGAAAAAAACGTTTTTATTTTGAGTCATTTGAAAATTGTGGTGTTTCCATTATCCCTTGTGCTATCCTCGGCATGTTCACAATAAAAGTGGGGTCATCTGGACCCGACAAGGGTTTGAAGAATGCTTTATCTTGTCTATGGCAGACATAAAATCCTGTCCACCTTTGTCCACTTATGTCATGGGAGGGATCACACATCAATATGAGGGTTGGGTCATCTGGACCCCATAAGAGAGCAGAAGGCTTAAGAGATTTTATTATCACAAATCCAATTTGCTAATGGAAACGCAGCTATTGAGGCTCTTTCCTCTTGCAGCATGACTGCAGATTTTGGGGGGGCACAATGCCATTGTGACTAGTGCAAACTGTAGCATCTGCCCCCTCAGCAGTAAGTACCTCCACTCTGTCCATATTTCCCTCATGAGATTGAGGGCTTCTCTGGGCTCGGTTGTTTGAGCAGAGGCATTCTGGTGGCATATCAGGGCTACAGCAGTTGTTCGTCTGCACATGCTCAGATCGTGACTGATGGTCATTTCAATGACTTTGTGATCGTCATCCTTTCAACAGCACCATTGACGAACTGTCTGGACGCGCATTTGAAGTGCTTTATTGACCATTCGTGAGTGTGTTTCTCCAACACAACAGTGAGGCAGTTCTCTCTCGTCGTGACAGCTCGTCATCCGACGTTCACCTGGAGGACTTGAGTGGAACCTTCTGTGTTCGTGAGGCCGTCTCCTGCAGAGACTGAGCTGCCAGGATGGTCTCTTCTTCCACATCTGCTGACTGGTTGCCAGAGTGGGGGTAGATGGCAACCATGTACTCTCAGTAGTACTTCCATCTTTCTGTGGCTCAGTTTGATA
This sequence comes from Oryzias melastigma, assembly GCF_002922805.2. Classification (NCBI taxonomy): domain Eukaryota; kingdom Metazoa; phylum Chordata; class Actinopteri; order Beloniformes; family Adrianichthyidae; genus Oryzias; species Oryzias melastigma. Next base: position 30,456,637 of record NC_050515.1, on the reverse strand, counting down.
ACTTGCTTTCCCACATAGACGGGATGAAATAAGAGGATCTTTTTATTATTGTATTGATACAAACAGCAGAAATACCCTATAGCTCGGGACGGGGTCGGCAACCTTTAACAGTGAAAGACATTTGGGCTTGTTTTCTACTGATCCAAACCTAGAAGGAACTGCAAAGTCTAATTCAGCCTTTAAGAAATTTGGATTTTTTATGTCTGTTTTATGCAGACTTCTAAATCGTAAAGTCATATTGTGGAGGTATCTGGTGAACTCGCATCCAGACCCTGATTGATGGTGACAGAGTGTTTAGCCTGAGGTAATTAAAGCATCTTTTTATTATTCTCAATGAAAATAAAATAAATAAATAAAAACCATAGAGTTCAGGAGGCCCAAACAAGCTGCCTCCTCATCCCACCGCCGCTCTTTGTCTGTTGGTCAGCTGGCTTTCCTAGGGTCAGTTTAGCTAGCAAGCGAGCCCCGCAGCTTTCAGCGTCGAGGGGCGACCTCCGGCATTCTCTGCGACGCGGGGAGAGCGCAAACGATCGCGTGGCGAGCTTCAACTCTCGAGTGTGTCGAGTGTTTAAAGATGGGCGGGGCTTTTATACTGGAGCTCAGAGGATTTGTTGGACTTGCACCTGTTGACCAATCACAAAATTCAACTGTAATACCTCACTTCAGCCTGTAGGGGGCAGCACACAGACGGTTTTTGACTACATTTTCAGGAATTAAACACGTTTTTTAAGAATTGTAAAAAAATTGGCAACGACCAACAGACAGCACTTTAAAAGCCCCATTTATAGACATCAAGAGACAAAAAACAATGATTCAGGGTTTGGTTACCCTCTGAATATAGTATTTTGTTCCTTAGCCACTAAAGGCCGAAATAAAACAAATGGAATAAATACTGTATCATAGTTCTAACACGCTTATTTCACTCACTTGGGTTTCTTCTTTTGGTTTTCCAAATTTTCCTGAATCTCAGAAAATCTTTCACATCGAATCACTAATGATCATGCATGAGAACAAGTGTTAAATGTTGATTTGTCCTCTTCTCCTTTCTGACAGGCGCATCACTCGCCCTCAATGGTCCATCTGCCTTCCATGTTTGAGAAGAAGTACCACACCTTCAGCCGTTCCACCACTCACCTGTTCTGAACCGCATCACCTTGAAGCAGTGCTACCTTTTCTGTCTTGAGGTGTGACTCGTCCAGAGTCATTAAAGGTCATTCATTAGAAAGTGGAAAGCCTTAGTTGGTCCATGCCGGATCTTTGGATAAATCCAGAGGAGCATGTTTATCTCGTGAACTCGCCGCTCCGGCGGAGTGGAGGATGCTGATATTTCTCATTATCAGAAACTTTTCAGTAAGAGTAGGATGAAAACAATATGCCAATTGTTGGTCATCCTGCAGCCTGAGGGATTTTCAATTCCCATCATGAATGATCATGAAGCACCAACTGAAGTGGTTCGGTCCTGCTGGGACCGCCAGACCCGGCTGAGGTTTACCTGGCCTGCAAACGATGAAGGACATGGATGAGTTGATGGCTGTTGTGACTCCACTACTATTATTTTGAGGGGAGTTGAGGTTTACTGATAAACATCTTGATCCATTTAAATTCTTGAATTATTTTCAAATCATTAATTCAGTCTTTTGTTGCCCTTTTAATTAACCCTCATGGCATATTAGGCCTTTATATTCCTGACATTTGTCTGTAGTAGATTAGAATAAAATATATCCTTTTTAATTACTTCTTCCAGTTAAAGGGTCTCTAATGAGTGTAAACCTTTGGTGTTCTCAGCTTTTATAAAGCTGTTTTTAGAAGTTAGACATTTGCTTGGAGGCTTTGCTCATCATCCTCTCTAGATAACTTTTACATTTTTGTTTTAGAGGGGGTGCTGTGTAATTGTACAAGATTTTGTTTTCCTTTTAACTGCTATTTATGTTCATTACACTTATTTTTTAATTGTTTGTGTTGTTTCTTAATGTGTCTAATTCATTAAATGCACTTGAACTTGCATTCAGAGATGCAGCCTATCATTGTTTTTGTCCTTGAGTAAAGTTTATCTTTATCCAAACTTTTGTCTCTTTGTCTTGAAAGATTTACTGATGGTCTCAAGTCTTCCAGCACAAACTCATCTCATCTGTGATCTACTCTGGCTGAAGTTACTTTGATGACAGAATTTAAGTAGAAGTTAAAGTCCCATCATTTGTCACATGACTAGTCTGTGAAATTTGTTTTCTGCATTTGACCCCCTCCCCTGGGGGAGCGGTGAGCTGCAGACACAGGCGCGCTCAGAACCATTTGGTGGTTTAACCCCCCAATCCAAGCCCTTAATGCTGAGAGTCAAACGGGGAGTCTCTGGGTCCGTTTTTAGAGTCTTTGGTTTGACTGGGCTGAGATTTGAACTCACGATCTTCCCTTCCCTTCAAGACTGGAGATCCAAGGGAATACAAGAAAGCACGGTATGAGCTGCAGAAATCCATCAGAGCAGCGAAACGTGATTACTCCAGGAAAATTGAAGGCTACTACCTCAGCCACAACACACGCAGCATGTGGCAGGGAATCCAGTCTGTCACAAACTACAAAAGAACACAGCAACCTCTGACCCCGCCGGACAAAACCCTTCCAGACAGCCTGAATGCCTTCTATGCCAGGTTTGATGGGCAGAACACAGACTCGCCATCAAAGTTTCCCTGTAATCCCAGCGACACCCCCCTGCAGGTTACACAGACACAGGTGCTGAAGGCTCTGAAGAAGGTGAACCCCCACAAGGCAGCAGGACCTGATGGAGTGCATCCCAGGGTCCTGAAAACCTGTGGAGAACAGCTAGCCGGGGTGTATGCTGAAATCTTCAACATGTCCCTATCCCAGGCTGTAGTACCCACCATATTCAAGGCCTCCACCATCATCCCAGTTCCCAAGAGACCCGACACATCCACCCTTAACGACTTCAGGCTGGTGGCACTCACATCGATCCCCATGAAGTGCCTAGAAAAATTAGTCCTAGGTCACATCAACAGCATGGTCCCAGAAACAATTGACCCCCTCCAATTTGCGTATCGCCCCAACCGATCAGTGGACGATGCAGTAGCAATAACGCTCCATCACACCCTGCACCACCTGGAGAGCAGCAGAGCATATGCCAGGATGCTCTTCCTGGATTACAGCTCTGCATTCAATACCATCCACCCAGGCAGACTGGTTGAGAAACTGGCAGACCTCAAAGTCCCCACCCCCACCTACAACTGGATCCTGGACTTTCTAACTGACAGACCACAGGCGGTGAGAATGGGAGCACGGCTGTCGGCTCAGGAACCCCTCAGGGCTGCTGCCTCAGCCCCAAACTCTTCACTCTCTACACACATGACTGTGTCTCCAGCCAGGACGGGACTGTCATCATCAAATATGCGGATGACACAACCATCCTGGGGCTCATCAAAGATGGAGACGAGTCAGCATACAGGACTCTGGTGGATGACGTTCTGGTCTACGGTGAGGAAAACGACCTCATACTAAACACTGACAAGACGGTGGAAATAATACTGGACTTCAGGAAAAATCCTCCCCCGCTGCGGCCTCTACTCATCAGAGGAACTGAAGTGGAGAGGACAGACACCCACAAATTCTTGGGACTGCAAGTCTCAGCTGACCTAAGCTGGACCACCAACACCAAAGCCGTGGTGAAAAAAGCACAGCAAAGGCTTTATTTACTCAGGCTGCTCAGGAAGGCAGGACTGCAACAAAGGCCCCTCATCCAGGCCTACAGTGGGCTGATCGAGAGCGTCCTCACTGCAGGGATCACTGTGTGGTACGGAAACATCACACAGGCAGAGAGGAAAGCTCTGCAAAGAGTTATAAAAACTGCGGAGAGAATAACCAGGACAAAACTTCCTTCCATGGACTCCATCTACGAGCAGCGTTGCAGAAGAAGAGGAGAGGGAATCCTCAGAGACCCGCTCCACCCGGCTCACTCCCTGTTCAAACCCAAACGCTGCACATACAGCCTGAGAGACAGAAGAGCGGACAGCATCATCACCCACAGAACCCGCTTCTTCAACAGCTTCTTCCCTGCTACAGTCAGACTGATGGCAAAAAAAACGATAACTGAAAATGTAACCAAAAAAAATAAAAAAAACTACCTCACTAAGACATTGATGTGAAATGTGCCTTCTCGAACTGGTCAATGTGCAATATTTCAGACTCTTCAAATGGCTCTTTTTTGTACTTTTATTATTCTATTTTTTATACTCTTTGTATTTTTTTATCATCCTATTGATGTAAATATTTCGTAATCTTGAAACTATTTAATCTTGTACTCCAGTCTTCAATCCAACAGTGACTCTGAGAGCTCAGCAGCACATGAATTCCAATATGCTTCAATGTACGTTGTTGCATACATGGCAAATAAAAGACCTTGAACCTTCCCATCTCAGGGCGGACACTCCTCCACTAGGCCACTGGGCTGGTCACATGAAACAGCCGCTCTGAACTCCTCATCCCTGAACTGTAGTGAACCTCGTTTAATCAAAGTTCCACTTCGATCTCTCAGCATAACCCGTCTGGGGTTGCCATAGCAAATTAGCAGTCACTGATCGCCACATTTGGTTTGCTGGAAATTTTTTACCCTTCCCAACACAACCCTGTGTTTGAACCGGGCTGGGGACTAAGGACGCGTGAACAGGGGGACTGGGGTATTATTTCAATTCACACAAAATAAAGGTGCCACAAAAAACTGAAGAGCAGTCAAGGAGACAGATTCCAGACAAAAACAGATCTACTGGTGTCGTCTCTCTTGAGATGAGGGACGAGGCCTTCTTGAAGGACTGTTTTTAACCCTTGAACCGCCTGCTCAACCAAACAGTGGGAAATATTTAGAAAACATGTTTTTAAAAATATTGTTTGTATTACTCCCCAAAGTACAGAAACCCTAAAGGGAAACTGAAGTTAGGAAAAGTTTTACAAAAACATTTTAATTAATAATACATATAAAGCACTTCAAAACACAGACACATAAATTGCTCATTTATCTCCAGAAAATTCTCATACATAAGAAAATACTAGAGATATCATAGAAACAAAAGTGCTTGTTTTTGCTCTGCTCTTTCTGCTCTAGGATTTTGGACCGAAGTTCTTCCTCTGAATTCAACCACGATTCTTACTGGATTCATGAATCGAACCAGATCGCCTCCTAAGCAACGATCCACAGCCCTCGTCTTTAAATAAACATGATGGAAGGAAAATGTTACAACTTTAAATTCTTCACTGTGTGTATGGACGTGAGTTTGTTACAATAGACTCCCCCCCCCTCTCTGTCACATGCAGCAGCTGCTTTCTTCACTGCTGCGTCTTTCTCTGTGGGACATACAGACATCCACATACCAGGAAATCTCTAAATAACCTCAACAACCCTGACATGGAAGTGTGTTTTTTGTAGATCTCTTCAAAATAAATAAACATGATCTCATCATCCGTGTATTTTGAGTTAAAGAAAAACCCCTCCCACATGGGTGAGTTTTCAAGCCCACTTTAGGACAAGCATCAGCTCAAAAAAGATTTTTTCTAGGGTTCCTACATGTCTTTACATTGTGCTGTAGACACCAAGACTACGACATTCAGCACTTACTGCAAAGAAACTCAAGTCAGTGTCTGTGTCAAGGTCATCTACACGTTAAAAACTGAGAACATGACGCAGATTATTTCTGATAACTTTTCAAGTATGTAGCATAAGTCATACACCACCAACCCAACAAGAAGCACTTTCTGAATTTATAGTGATTGAGAATCACTGGATTAAAACTTTCATGTGTAATGTGCCGACAATGAAAAACGTTGCGTTGACATTCTGGTCCAGGTTCTGTGAGAGACTGACATTAGACCAGTTGAGAAGAATAAGGCTCATTAGCAGGACATCCCCGGTTAGGAGTCTGACAATCAATGCTTAAGCCTTCTTTTTTTTTTTCTTAATCTTTCAAACAAGTATATGCTAAAGGCAGGATATACCTGGTATCCCCAGGAGCTAGAGCGCGGGGGAGTCAGGCTTCCCGGCCGGTGGCGAGCATTGACTGTTGATATATACGTTCCATGTTGGCGGGCCTGGTTGGGGTTTGGTGACGGAGCACATGCACTGCAGGCCCTTGGTCTGTGGGCAGCACTGAAGAAGTGTGTGCTTTAGGACAAAACCGCTGCCTTGAATCGCTGAGCCAGCAGTGACAGGACGGTTGGGTCAGACGGGGCGTTTCCGTCCTTCCAATCAATGAGGCACACTGTCTGGGCTTTACTAAGACTCATGCGGGGCAGAGTGGCCCTCCACTGTGTCTGGCACATAGAGGATGGAGGCCAGAATGCGGACTCTGTGTAGGTAAATGCATGTACAGTGATTTATGTATCATAGAATGTTCAATTGACCGTTGTACATGTCAGTCAAGTGACACACTTCACGGCGAGGATAATTATTCGCTGAAGGCCTTCTTTTAAACTGTCCAACCAGCAAGGCCAAGTGGGCCTCATGTGGTTTAAAAGTGGGCAGAAAATGTGGACCGGATCGGGTTTGTCCACATTGACTTAAGTGGGGATTCAGTGAGTTAGCTCTCTACGCTGGCCAGCCGCCCGGTGGACAGCATAACGTGCTAGCGAGCTTCATTCTAACGAGCTTCCCTGTAGCGAGTTCCACTATGTAGCATGCTAGTGAGGTATTCAGTGCCAAGCTAGCGAGCTCCACTGTAGCATGCTAGCGAGCTATACTGTAGCATGCTAGCGAGCTCCACTGTAGCATGCTAGCGAGCTATACTGTAGCATGCTAGCGAGCTCCACTGCAGCATGCTAGCGAGCTCCACTTTAGCATGCTAGCGGGCTCCACTGTAGCATGCTAGCGAGCTATACTGTAGCATGCTAGTGAGCTCCATTGTAGCATGCTAGCGAGCTCCACTGTAGCATGCTAGTGAGCTCCATTGTAGCATGCTAGTGAGCTCCACTGTAGCATGCTAGCAAGCTCCACTTTAGCATGCTAGTGAGTTCCACTATAGCATGCTAGCGAGCTCCACTGTAGCATGCTAGCGAGCTATACTGTAGCATGCTAGTGAGCTCCATTGTAGCATACTAGCGAGCTATACTGTAGCATGCTAGCGAGCTATACTGTAGCATGCTAGTGAGCTCCATTGTAGCATGCTAGCGAGCTCCACTGTAGTATGCTAGCAAGCTCCACTTTAGCATGCAAGCGAGTTCCACTATAGCATGCTAGCGAGCTCCACTGCAGCATGCTAGCGAGCTCCACTGTAGCATGCTAGCGAGCTATACTGTAGCATGCTAGTGAGCTCCATTGTAGCATGCTAGCGAGCTATACTGTAGCATGCTAGTGAGCTCCATTGTAGCATGCTAGTGAGCTCCACTGCAGCATGCTAGTGAGCTCCATTGTAGCATGCTAGCAAGCTCCACTTTAGCATGCAAGCGAGTTCCACTATAGCATGCTAGCGAGCTCCACTGCAGCATGCTAGCGAGCTCCACTGTAGAAAGCTAGCGAGGTCTGCTGAAGTGAGTTAGCAGCTATGCTGAGCATGCTAGCGAGCTCATCTGTATAGCTAGCGAGATCCTCTACAGCGTGCTAGTGAGCTCTGCTGTAGCGAGCTAGCAAGCTAGCGCTGTCTACCAGGTGGCTGGCTAGCGTAGTGAGCTAACCCACTGAGTGCCTACTTAAGTCAATGTGGACAAACACATGTAGGGCCACCACTGAAACTGCGGACAAAACCAGTCGGGGTCCACATTTTCTGCCCACGTTTAAACCATGTGGAGCCCACCTGGCCTTGCTGGCTGAGTAAATATATATATATATTTTTTGCATATTTACTTTTGATGGCCCACAAAAAATGTCTACAAACTTTTTTTTGTTTTCGCTGCTCCTGATTCACAATGGTTTAAATAAATCATTGCGTGTGAATACTAGCTAATGTAGTTTTAATCATTATTTTAATTATATATGTCCTCCATTGTGAGAAAATGGTACAAGAACATGTTAAAAAAGGGAACAAACACAATCTTCCTCTGCAGGAGTCCTAACAGTCTGATGACAGGCTGCAATTCGTCGTTCATCCAGCAGATGGCATCTGGCACGCAGGAATTGAAGGACAGGCAGACTCATCCAGCAGAAAGCTGGTGGGTCAGAGCAGGTAAATCCAAGCAGAAAGGAAGAGATCTGTGAAAACTAGAATTGCTCTCACCCAAAGGTCTGTCAGAGGCACAGGATACAAGTGCAGGTAGGTTAGATTCTTGGGTCCTAAAACGAAAAACACGAGGGGGGGGGGGGTTTTTTTAGACCAACATTTCATGGTCTTATTTTTCACAGAAATTCTCCCTGAATTTCTTGAATAGGAAGAAAAGGAACATGTGGCATTTCAGCATGATACGTTACGTTGTGTGGGGTGGGGGTGATGCCCAGGGATGGAGCAGGGGGGCAGACAAAATTTCCTTTCCCCTAGGGCACCATGCAGCCCAGAGCCGGGCCTGGGTCTGAGTCATGCTTTTAGGGCAAATAAAGTCACCAGTCTGAGTGAGCTTGTTAGAAGTCCACACACCGGCCTTCCACTGACAGCAGCTCAGGAGAATCTCTCGAACGTCTGAGGCGGGGACAGCAGCTTTTATTGAGGGATCTGATTGGTCAGTTCATCACTTGAATAGCTTATGATGAAGAAAAAATATGAAAAAAAGATTATCAAGAGGATGTTAAACAATGTATCAGATCAAGAATGGTTATTCTGACTGATAGAATGAGTAATAACTATTTCTCTATAGAAGTCGTGGGATTTTGACTTCTTGGAACCTGCAGGTTTTTCAGTGATAAGCTGTCCAGTGATATATGGTCTATGGGTTTCACTAGTGTGTGTGTGAGCTGCATTAAGTGAGGGTGGTGATTTGCATTTTGTGTTTTTGTTTTGGGAGCTTCCACCTTCCTAATTACTCTGGTCCTTAGCAGACTCAACTCTTTTTCTTTAGTCTGTGTGTTTGTGTGTGTGTGTGCATTCATTTTAACAAATGCTTTTTAATTGTGTTTTTTTAGAGAACTGTAAGGAAAAGTCATTTTGCTTTTGCAACCATGCCTCATGTCTCTGTGTGTGATCAACCCATTCCAGTCATTTCTTCAGTTGCCACATTTACCCGCCCAACGTTCCCTTCTGGCAGAAAGTCACTTTATGGCACAACGTTGGCTGATGTGTGTTGGATTCTACAGTTTAACCCTTGAACACTTTCACTATAAAAAGTTACACCATCACTTTTGCTGGATATTTTTTAATATACCCAATAAAAAGTATATTTCTCATAAAAATAGATCAAAATATGACAACACATGATAAATTAGAGTAGCTATATTTTATTTTCAACTGTGGTTTATGTAAGAAAATGGAAAGTAAAAACATAGGAAGATCCTAAAAACATGCTATAAAAATACAGAAAAATGTGGAATTTGAGAACAATAAATAAATAAATAAATAATGATATTGAGATTTGGCCACCCATTCCTGGGTCAATGAGACTTTACCCAGGAATCTATGACACTCAGAAAAATGCAACATGTTGAAAACCATGTAAATACTTTTTTCGGGTGAAAATTACCCAGTGAAAGTGCTGTAGGGTTTAGGGACATCAGATTGTAAGGCGGATTTCCTTGAGGCTTTACCCAGAGATCAATGACACTCAAAAAATTCAACATATTGGAAATCATGTTAGTACTATTGCTGGTGATAGTGCTCTAGGGTTAATAAATCCATTCATGGAAATACAACAGTTATGGCATTATAAGGACAAAAACAATAAATAGACTATTCTGTTGCTTAAAAAACAGCATTACCAGAGGCCATTATTTTAAATGTGTGTGTTTTTTTAAACTAACACTGGTTGTGAGTTAGCCAGGTGTGGCACTGCCCACTTACTGGCACTCATGATGAGTCAGAGGGAATAGTGACACAGGAACAAGAACACGTGTCTGAGATTGCAGCACGGGGTTGATTTTTTCCCGAGGCAGAGGACGGCCCTTGGATGACTTTGATGGATAGGAATGCTGCTCATCCACACACACCCACGCAAGTCCCACACATCAACATGAACATACCCAAATTCACAGATGGGTACACGCACAATCACACACAGTCTGTTCTGTCCAAGCAGATCTGAAATTCATTGTGAAATGTTTTGCAGCCCGCCCACATGTGACTTCCTCTCTGTGAGTAAACTTTTCTCCGAAGAACAGGTATGTCTAATGTGCAAATGTGTACAAACCTCTGTAGTGGGGAAAGAAACGATTTGGTAGTCACTGATTTGGAAAGGAATCCCAGAAATCCCTTTATAAGGTTTTTGCAGAAATGTATATAAAAGGGAGTAGAAATAAGAATTTAGCCCCTACAAGCAATCACAAAATTGTAATCATCACAGACGTGTTACTTCTTTAATCTGCTCTTCCACCATTGCCTTTTTTAATGGCACCTGCTTGAACTTGTGATTTTGAATAAAACACCAGTGATTACATCGGTGACTTACTACTTTCCAGGAAGAGTTACTAAATGTGCAGATTTCCTTCATTTAGCAAGAGTCATTTCTGATCAGCATCACGTTAGAGAACAAGAGCTTCCAGAACACCGTTTCCCACGATGCATTGTCTTGTAGTCTTTTTAAATATTGCGTCTTTGTCACAATATTTACATGATTGTTGACAGGCGGCGTAAGAGTCAAAACTACCCAAAATGCACTGCAATCCAGGTGATCTGCACAGCAGCGCTGAGCAGAGACCCCAGGGAAGACCAGGACGCCCTGGAGAGACTATGTCTCTTGGCTGGCCTTGGAGTGGCTCAAGATTCTCCTGTAGGACCTGGAGAAAGTGACCGTGAAGATGAACATCGGCATGTCTGCTGCTCCCACAACAACGTCCCTGGATGAACACAAGAAAATAGAGTTTACAAAACATGAATAACAATCTAAACCTTAAACTCGGGTACAGTAATAACAATGGCTCAAACCATAAAAGATAGTAGAGCTGACGGGCAATGAGTGGTCAAAGGCATTCCATCAGTTTGTTCACAGATTCATAAACTTCTGGCAGCAGAACTGTCTTGCAAGGCGCTAATGGCATTTTAACCATTTGCACACAGATTCTTGCACTTATGGCAGGAAAACTGTCTTGCAAGTTGCTAACCAGTCTGTTGAGAGCCATGAGGTGTTCATGACTTCAACACACATGGGCATTCAGAGCTGGTACTGATCCTGAGCGTTTGTGTTTTCATGCTTGTTTTTTTCCGGGTTTTAATTGTCTGCATTCAATTAGGATAATCAAGCTATCCTATTTGAAAATAATTTAATCAAAATTTAAAAAGGAATATCTTGATATTAATAATAGATTCAAAACAGCAACTCCAGCAACAAATTAGTCCTCAGCTCCTTTACCCAAATGTCATTCTGTTTTAAAATTTTCTTTGACTTAATTTATCTCTTCTTTTGCCTTAAAATCTATGAAAACAGGATAATCTTATTAAACTGCCGAGTCTGATGATAATTGGCAATATTATTTCAGTGATATATATACATTAAATGCATATTAATGAGCCTTAAGAGCAATTCATAAAGTGGGTTATTATTTTTCTTTAAATATAAATTACTAAAGGTTGCACATATAATAAAATATAGTAAAATGCAAATAATCTATAGGATAAAGCAAAAAAAAAGAACTTCAAAAGCAAATACTGTATATAGTATTACCATGCTAGTGTGAATGCTGTAAGATGAATTTGGCCACTGAAGATGATAGTGCTGATAGCTGAACATGCTGAAATTGATTGCTGAAAATGCTGAAGCTGAAAGCGAGCTAAAATATTTGTTAAATGCCAAATTAGCCTAAAAAAACGTAGGTTAGCCAAAATAGCTAGCACGTATCTGAAAAATAGCTAAACTTCAAAAAAGCCTAAAAAACTGAAAAAAGTCTAAATTAGCCAAAACAGCTAGGATGTAGCTGAAATATTAGCTAAACACCAACATGGACTAAAAAAACTGAAAAAGAAAAGCCTAAATTAGCCAATACATGAAATATTAGCTGAACTCCAAAATAACCTAAAAATCTTACTAAAAGCCAAAATAGTCCAAAAAGTTGGCAGAATTTCCATTTTTAAAGCTTTTAAACTGTAATATAATTATAAATGGTAAAAATGCAGGAGTAATTTTACAGAATAAATCAACTTAAACCTTAAATAACTTTAAATATTTTACCCTCCATGAAAATATATTTTGTCAAAATTATTCAAGTTAGAAATAAGCACAAGATAACATCGGGTTATTAATAACAATAAAATAAAATGATCTGGAGGCCGGATAGAATTATCTGGAGGGCCGGATCCGGCCCTCGGGCCTTGACTTTGACACATGTGGGTTAAGGTGTGAAAATGTATGCACAGTTATAGTGAGACGTGGGTGGAAATAAGATTTATCTGCGCTCTCACTCTCTGTTTATCATGTTTACTTACTGAAGATAATTAAAGCTTTTAGTAAACTGTCATAAAGAAAGACATACGCTGTCAAACACAGCAGAGGTTTTATTTACAGGTAAATGAGTCAGGTATCCAAGGTGCCTGTTTACCTGCGCTGTTGCCAGGTAACATTTGTGTGTCGTCAGAGACAGGCCACATCCTCGAGATTAAGAATTAACTCCATTCACTGTTTATTTAAGGTGGCAACAACTTTTTGTTTAACCTGTCCGTGGCTCCGCAGCCTTTATGAAAATATCCATGTTTGTTACAGGGTTCCTTTGTAATGTATTTGCACCGTATGGCCTCCCGTTGCATGGGCGTCGCTTTTCCGCCCACCTTTCACGGTTGAAGTCGGCGGGGGGCAGAGCCACCTTAAATAACATGTTGACTCAACAAGAACGCCACTCTCCACCCATCTCCGTCAAGAGCCGTTTAAGGGGAGTCTCGCTCACAGTCCCGGCTCCGCGGTGCTCTCTGACGAACACGTCGGGGTTCAGGAAATACTCGGACTCTTTTCTACACAGCTGGTGTTAATCAGGACCCCAGCACGCGGACACGGACGAGCCCGCCGGAGACTAGCTGTCGAGCAGCGGTGGACGCTTCAGGAGTTTGGATTAACTCGATTGTTTGTCGCTGACGGGAACACAAAAGCCCGTTCACGGAGCTTTACCGTGTTCAACACACACTCGGTAGGAAAGCCTTCATCAAATCTAACGCGCATGTTTTGTGTAAACTTCGGACAAAGACGTTTTTCCCGGCAGGCCCATCGGTAGCAGGAAATATGCGGCAGAATATTCTATTGCATTCAAATTCTGGCGTCGCGACGACGTCAGTACGAAGCTAATGTTGCTCATCCTGACTAGAAGGTCACACATCGAGTTATACATATATGTCGGATAATAATCGCGTTTCTGCGAACGCCTTTCATAGGTACCTTGAATTTAGCACAAAAAAGGCTTTTTATTTCCGTAACTGATAATGTTTTCTTTATTAAAAATCTCTGATGTTCTCACAAAGCAATCAGCCTTGCATGTGAAAGCTGCGCCTGGAGCCACGATGTGGCGACAAAGCATTGGGAAGGTACGCCAAAGGGCCAGCAGGCCGGAAACCGCCACCCCCTGCATCCTGCCCCTCCGGCTGCTGCTTGACGTTGTCAGTGACTCAACCACATATATATTCGTTGTCTCAGACCAGCTATTAACTTTTTTTTATCAGTCCTCGAATGCAAACAGGTTTCTCTCTTATCTTGAACATAGCAGCGGGTAGGAATCACCGAGTACCTCACAATACGATGCGATACATGGCTCACAATATCAATGATATCGCAATACTGCAATAATAGTTTTAAAAATATCATCTATATCTCACATTTTATAGAAAAACATATATTTGGGAAAAATATCCCCACTTATTTTATAGCTTTAATACAATCACAAAAAAACAACTTGTGCCTTATTTTGTGCAACAAATCACTAATACTATGGAGCTTCCAGAACTTGAATATACATAATAGTGGTTTTATAGCTTTAAAAAGGTCATGCTACAACAAAAAGTCATAACTTACATTTAAATGTAAACGTGTGTCGTTCAGAGCACGCCCACGTGAAGAGAAGCACTTCTCAGAACAACGCGGTTTACCCTCGCGGGGGAGGACTCTATCCCTCATTTCCTGGACACACTTGCACTTAAACTGCCCCTTCAAATGGAGGGGAAGGGAAGAATTTAGATTGGGCATCACAGGACTAAATATTGCGATATTTGCAGCATCGATATTTTGGGATACGCTTAATAACAACCCCTCAAAAAGAAAACGCTCCACTTAATCATTTGCATTGTTTGCACTGAGATCTGTACCGTGTCAGTATTTTTATGTTATACCTGATGACTTGATTTACAGCAATGTTCTACCCATCCTGACATCTAATAAATAGCTTCAAAAATGTCTTGGAAATGTCTTCTCAAAAAAAAAATTGAAATATGATAAAAACAATTGATTAATTTAGAAGCCAGTTCAGTTTCTATCCATGATACGGACCTGCTGTGTTGAACTTTAAAGGGATGTAAATGTGGATGCATTTTGACAGAAATGCTCATGACTGAGATGAGTAGTTTAATTAAAGGAGAATTATTGGTTATAAAAATCCAGACTTTTGGAATAGAAAAGCATAGACCAGGGTTCTCAAACTCAATTGACCTTGGGGTCACTGAAGGCAGAGTGACCCCAATTTGTGCCAAAAATATGTTTTTGTGTTCATTGTCTACATCGTTGGTCCATTGTCTATGTCTACTGAACAAGTTCATTGAACATTTGTTCATGTCTATGTACTACTACTACTCTATATCTTCTGCGTGTCCTGTGAAACAACAGGAGCTTACAACGCTAGCAACTGTTGCTAAGGACTTTCTTGACGACCAGATCCAACCACAAAGCTGAAACATCATAGGGGAAATACAAAGCTATCATTGAAGAAGCGTGGACATGCAGTAGATATTGCTTAGTAGACATTGAACTTTTGAATATCTACTTGGGGGGGTGCAAATTGCCCGCGGGCCGCCAGTTTGACACCCCCCACTATAGACCAATTGAAGCCACAACTGGGAAATTGAATAATTACCATAGATTTATTTAAAAAACAAATGGACAAAAGGTGTCTATGAGAAGTTGTAGAGTCTCATGTCTGACTGCAGGATGGATCGGTGAAAGCACTTCTTCCTGCAGAGAAGTGAAGGATTGTCCATGTTGGATTTCAGTTTCCATAACATCCTCCTCTCCCACCACAGTCACAGACTCAGAGAAGCCAGATCTCCACACCAAGCAGCTCTTCTGTAGAAGAGGTCTAATGCAAAAGTCCTATCATGACAAGTCTTAAACACTATTTTAAGCTTATAATTTGATGATTACGTTTTTATAGAATAACTTTTTACCCTTTTGATGCCTAAGGCTTTTGTGGAGGATTTGAAACTCTATTTTGTTTATATTGTAGTTATGAATTGCCACCCCAGTTTTTCTCCACATGGGTGTGGATCTTATACCTTATTGGCTGACACAAAAAAAAAAAACTCTCTTGTGATTGGTCAGTCTTTCTCTGGGATGTGGGCGTATCTTATGAGCATTGGAACCAAGAACACCTTTCAGTGAAGCGTCAGTGTGTGTAAGACTGCTGCAGGGAGCCACTCACGACTGCCTCCGGACGTGGGGTTGGTCCTCCAAAGCTTATGTAATGTCTGATAGGAATTCAACTTCTCAGCGTTCATTGTAGTTCCAGAGTAAGCACATTTTTGTTCCTAACAGATTTGCCAATTCTGTATGGCATTTATTATGCAGCACTTTGGAAGATTTGCTAAAATGCTAGAGAACACAGTAAAGTAAAATTACCAAATGTTTTTTCATGTATCTGATGGGCTTGATTTTTATTTTGAATATCTGGTACTTAGATACAGGACCTGAATGACAGGAAGAGGGCTTTCTGAATATTGCCTTTGATTTGCAAACAGCCTCGAATTGTAGTTCAAATGACAATTTTGTCTAGCGACACATCTCTTTCATTCCAGCCTCTGCTTGTCTTATCTTCCTCCTGTCTGAACACAGGTTATCGGATGGACCAGCATCCCAGTGCTCAGAGCTGCACCAGTCGTGGGGCTTCGTCCTGCGAGAGCATCCTCACAGAACCCTCCATGAATCTTTACATCCACTCCACCACTGGCACACGCTTCGAGCTTTCTCTGCCCCAAGAGGAGACAGTGGAGGGACTAAAAAAGAGGCTGTCGCAAAGACTTAAAGTAGCAAAAGACAAACTGGCTGTGCTTCACAAAGAAACGTGAGTAAAATGGAAAACCCAGTTTTATTTTATCTCACAGTAACAAGATAGAAATAACAAATAGTAACTTTGAGGATCTAATTGGAGAGATGTAATGCCATCATGTTCTACCTGAAGGTGAAGTTTTCATTCTTTAGGTCCTCTTTGGATTTGTGTCTGGTTAATACATGCAAAGAAAGCTCCGGTTTGACATGTGTTGGAGTGATTTTGTTGGACTTGTCCTTGAGAGAGCCCGATTTGGTTATTTTCCTACTAAACAACACACTTCACTGTGAAAATCAGAAACATTTGGACACAATAGTTTTCATATTAGAAAATGTACAGTCAAAGTGAAGGTGGGTGCACCACATGGCTAAGATAAAAATATACAGTATTTTACTGTGTTAGTTTACAAAGCATTTTATTGACTGTGAACTATCTTTTAATTATCAAATAAATGAAACAAGGTTTTTGGAGTAAAAAATCGTCAGAATTGGGCAGAAAGAGATTGTTAGATTGTGCTGACCATATCTGAAATGATTCAGATCAAGGTTAGAATTAACATTAGTTTACCAAATTAAACGATTTACCTTCATTAAAAACAAAAAAGTGTCCATCGTTTTGTTTTTTTCCCTCTCCATTGTAATAGCATAATCTCTTAACATTTTTTAAAATCTTCATCTGTCTTAAACCGTGGACCCGCTCCATGTGAGTGCTTACACCTGTATGGGGGGAGATTTGGGTCATGCCTGTTTAAGCTATCTGTCACATGTGTTTGGAGTTTACCAACATATGCAAGAAAGTCACCCAACGGATTTGGACCAAAGATCAGGTGTAAAAGCATATTTAATACTCATGTATATTTAAAAACTTCACCAGAATAAGGCTTACAGTATTATTAAAATTACCAATATTAGTCAACTCTTAAATTTTTCTGCCAGTTTCGGTCATCAAAGGATTGTTTTTTAATTCAACCTGAATGTGAAGTAGTTTACTGCGGTCAAATATCCCATGCACATTCCTATCCTATCTTAACATGAAGCAGAAATATTACAGCTCAATTGATACGTCTTTCTATAGCTGCATTCACACCAGTGTCAAATTCGCATCTGCTGCCTCTCTTTTGATGTGCGTCAAATTTACTGCTCCCTGCCTTGACGCCCTGGCTGCAGAACCACCGCCAACATTTTTCTGGACTTCATTTGTTGCCAATTCATGGAAAACATGGATGATGTTGAGCGAGTGGCTTGGGTTTAAATGGAGAGTTCTACAGAGACGCCATCAAGCACGTCGCCGTGTCTGGTTTCAGCAGCAGAGTCATCGGTGTGTGAATGTGTGTGTGAAAGGGACTGTGACAGTAAAGTGCTTTGGGTCTTCTAAGACGGTAGCAAAGCACTATAATGGTAAATGGTAAATGGCGTATACTTGTATAGCGCTTTCTACCCTTCTTCGAGGACCCAAAGCGCTTCACAGTCACAGACCCATTCACACATTCACACAGATTCATACACTATACATGGATATTAATGATTTATCAGCAGCTAACTAACCTTCTGTGTAATTCTGCAGGCGACTAAGTTCAGGCAAGCTCCAGGACCTAGGCATCTCTGATGGGAGCAAGCTAACACTTGTACCAACAGTTGAAGCAGGATTAATGGTAAGGATCAACCCATTGGTGTCTTATTGTTATTTCAAGTTCAAGGTAAAATGAATGTTTTGGTTTACTTTTTTATTATTATTCTTGTGCAGTCTCAAGCATCAAGACCAGAACAATCAGTAATGCAAGCCTTGGAGAGTCTAACAGAAATTCAGGTAAGGATTTAGCTTATCCAGGGTAAAAATCCACAACTACTTTGTAACTTGATCTATAAACATTTTGATTCATCAAAGCAGTTGTAGCTTTTTTTAGGGCCTTATTAGGGCCTAGCTAGGCATTGAGTGTGAGCTGCAAGGGTGTAACAGAGTTCAACACCCTCCTGTGTCCTAAAGCTGTAATGCTATATCTGTAATCTACAAGCCTAGATGTGTCTGTGTATGCACTACACTGCTGCAAGAGAAGGACAAAGCTAAACAAAAAAAATGTAGCTTATTATTGCTGCCACCTTCTTTTTAGGTCTTATCTGCAATCTCTCGGCTTCTTTCTATACATCACGCACTAACAACCATACACTGCCAAGTTTCCAGGAAGTGTGCTGTAGCTGCTTTGGGACTTCGAATACTTCTGGCTTTTTTTTCACTGAGAAACAGAGCGCTGGATCATCTGATGACAGTCCTCTCACACAGCTTTAGCTCAGGGTTCCTGGAAGCAGTGCATACATGCATGACCTAAAAGAGGTGTGCACCCTGCTCTTACAATCACACTGTCGGGAGGCCTATTTAAAGACATCAGAGGCTCATCATAATGATCAATAGTGAGAAGGAAGCACACAGAGACCTCATGATGGCCACGGAGAAAAACTCGCTGAGAAAAGAAGCGATAAAGCTGAATTTGCTTGTACAAGAGAGCAATGTGACTGTGCAGCTGTTAAATGACTCAGATCAACTTCCTCCTCTGGTATTAAGTTACAATAAGATGCTTTGTAACTGTATCAGCACTGCAGCTCTGACTGATGTCAAAACGGTACAAGATGGTGAAACTGTGCACTGATGCAAGAAGTTCAGTGTGTCGGCCTCTTAGAGGTTTCCTCTAATGATGCTGTTCTGGGGAAGATACTTTACTTTTTGTAGAATTTTCATCAGAGCATGTGTGTTGCTCAAAGATGGACAGTGTGGCTCTGAACATGTTTTTTCCCACTGATGATTTTGTGGTGGAAGTCCTGGGTTTGTGTTTGTGCAAACTCAGCATGTCTTGTAATGGCAGATGATGGCATGTCTTACAGTGTGTCCAAGGTTGTTGCAATATCCGTGTGCAACTTCTGCAGGGTTTGCAAATTTTAGGGTTAGTTTGTCCATATCATGATTAGGGCTGCAATGCACGATACATGGCTTACAATATCAATGATATTGCGATAATTGATAAAAATCATCTCTAATAACTAGAAGAACACATATTTTTTTAGGAAAATATATCTCATTTAGTTTTTAGCTTGAACGCAATCATAATTAATAACTTATTTTGTGCAAGAATTAATAGACACTTGTGCAATAAGTAATACTATGTCTTTGAGAAGCATTGACACAAACTGAATTTGAATTATCTGTAAGATTCAGTGTTAACAATAGTAAACATGAACAGCAGTGCCACTACTTAGAGTTAAATTATTGTAAACAACAGAAAAAAATGAAATAATTCAAGTAGCTGCCAGACACATGGGTGTAACGTGCGCCCCCTATCTACCTTCAAAGGAACGTCTCTCCAAGGGATGATGAATATAATGTTTTACAGCCTCTTTAAATAAAAATAAAAGATCAATACTTGATGAGAATCAATTGCAGGACTAAATATTGCGATTTATCGCAGTATCAATATTATGGGGCACCCCTAATAATAATAATAAAACAACCTTTTTATAGTCCGACTCTAACTATATATTTGTTTTTATTGTAAAATCATTCCCAGTGGTCTTTTATTTATGATTATGCAGGTTTTAGCAAAATGTAAAAATCTGTGTCGTTTTCTAAGCCATATTTTCTTGACATTGGTGTAGATAAAAAAAAAACAAAACTGAGTAATATTGGTTCTATGCAGCTACACAGTTTTGAGCCAGTTGCAGCTCAGACGAGGAAAATAAAGACATTAATGGATCTATTTATATTCAAGTGAATGCCTCGGCATTGGAGCGAAGCAGGGAGACTTGGGCCCAATCTGAATTCTTGCTTCTACCCCTCCATTTGAAGGGCATTTGTAGTGGAAGTGGTGTCCAAAATATTTTTTTGAAGATCCCACCCTCCAAGCAGAGGGATTCAGATCTCTGAAGCACAGGCGTTTACATTTAAATGTAAGTATGGTATAACTTTTTGTTGTAGCATGACCTTTTTAAAGTTGTATAACTACTGTTGTTATGGGTATTTGAGAGCTGGAACCCCTGCGCTAACGCTAGCCGACCGGCGACTATTGGTGACGTCATCAAGCGAAAGGGACGTCTGAAATCTGAGACACTGTTTTCCTATAACTTTCTGTTTGGAGGGATTCATGTAGGGGTAGGGAGAAGAATTTGGATTGGGCCTTTGACACATTCATTGCAGTTGCTGCGTCACAATCCTGAGCTTTTTCAAACCGAAGTTTTCATCTGATCCATCACAATTTAAATAAAGAAATACTCAAACGCAGTTTTAATCTTAAATTATTTTATATATGTCATCCTTCATGAGAAAAAGGCTACAAGAACATGTTAAAAACACAATTTTCATTGAAAAACAGTATTGGGTCTCAATACTGTGCAGGGCAACAGGTGCAGTAAATGTACTTGGTTTGCCACAATGTTCCTTTTCTTCTTAGTTTTCTGGAAATGTTCAAATCTATTTAAGATCACAAAATACCAACACACGAGTCTTTCCTCATTTATTCCCCCATTTCATTTGGCAGGGGGAAAAAATCAAAAATTGTGCAATCCTCGTAGCTCCTAAGTGTGTGACATGATAAATGAATTGCCCATACACCTATAAATAGATTCAAGGAAATTTTCTGGCTGTTCCTGGTAGTGGGAGCCACAAATGAAGTGGGTATAAATCCCTGTATCCCTAACAAGCATTTGCCTCCCCCGAATAACTTTGGTTATATAAGATCTAATTTCAGGATTGCATGTTTTTCCCAGAAGTATATATTCATGGAATATTGGGGTCAGCAGATGCCTTCTCATTTATCAGAATTCTAAAGATGGCTTACGCCAGCTGCTGTGATCATCAAAGCAGGGAGAAAATAACCTAGTCTAAGAAAATTGTTACCACCTAAATTAAATGGAAAATATTTTATGACAATTTCAACCCTGCAGTTGATAAAGTTTGTTCCTCTCTTATCTGGTCCATTTCTTCTTTTGTCCTGTTTCTGACTACAGAGGACTATAATTTAAACGTTCTCTGGATTTCAATCAAAATTGCCTCTGTTGAATAGCTTCTTTAGCTGCTTAAAGTCCTTTTTTTTTACCTTGACATCTGATCAGTTCTACCCCTCTGCCTCCCGACAGTCCATTGAAACACAGTTGTCTTTTTCTACTGGACAGACAGATGTGTGCACCGCGTTCACACACACGTTTGACAAAGAAATGCCTGAATCTAGTCATTACAAGTCTACATAGGTAGGAAATGATGAAAGGCAATTCATATCCTCGTGCAGGTATCTCTGAGTGAATAATCTATTGATTTTTAGTATTTGATCCTTGTAAAATGTCTTCTAACACACAATGATTTGCTCATTGATGGCAGAATAAGAGTTAGCTGGGTACCCCTCACCATCCCCCTCCTATTGCCCTTCCCCCATACAGTCACCCCTTTGTTCCAGTTTACCATGAGCACCAAACCTGACTAGCTTACAAACTTTCAGTATATTTCAGTGTTTGAAAAATGAGAAGGTTTCAGGAACATTTATCTGCAAAATTGACAAATTTTGGCCTTAGCACCAATACAAGCGCTCTCATGTGTTCTTGTGCCATGATTGAATGGGAGTATGCCCCTCTTCAGCTATTGCCCCTGGGGTAAACTATGCTAACCAGACAGAGGGGTATACACAAGGGCATGCTTTGCAAACAGCCTAATGGCATTTTACTGGCAAATTCTGAAGAGGGTGACACACCAGAAATGTAAAACAATTTAGTATTTTTGTCTTTGAATGTCTGTAATAATGTATCTTGATGGGACTCTAATTCTAAAAATGTTATCTTTTGAAATATATTACGCCACCAAAATACTTTTAAAACACTAAAACAAATGGTTTACAGAGATGAAGAAGATGCAGTGCTAAATGTCTGCTCAGCCATTGTTTACAGAAATCTCAAGCTATGAAAATTGAGTATTATTTTGCATCTGTGTAATCTTTGTGTGCTATGTAAACACACTGCTGGAAAGGAGAGCTGGGATTATATCTATAGAACCAAGGTGTGTTTTAGGCAGAGATGATTTTCTTTTTTCGTACTGTTGCTGCATGTTTATTTATTTTTTATTATTTTATGTCAGAACCGGCACATTCCGACCGTTCGTTTCTATGTCTGTATTTTTGTGTTCACTTCTTGAACAGCCACTAGTGTTATTGCTCTTTGAGTCGTGACAGTCATTGTTTTCCATGCTCTAGCAGCACGGCGCTCTAGTCATTCAGTAGTGGGCATCGTGACCGTTTGGGCTACATGTGTGGGAGGGTGAAGGCCAGGAATATCATGTCTGATCTCCACCAATATCATGTCTGATTTCTACTGATACTTTATTTATAAACTAAGAGGAAAGGAGAAATGCTTTGAAATCCACGGATTGTTACACTTAAATTATGCCCTTTTAATTTTTTGTATTTCTTCAACATAATTGCATAAAAATATTATCAAACTGGTGTTTAACTGTTGGAGCATTGCACAAAAATTGCTCTGGATTTATTCAAGGGTTTAATTTTGGTTGTGATTAGCTCATTTTAATCATTGTCTGTATCTCATCAGGTTGGATTACAGACGGTTGTTTTTCTGTTTTTTTGGTGCTTTTAAAGCATCCCTTTGTTGTCAAAGGATTTTGGATTCATGATTCACAACATTCAGTTTTGTCTTCTCTGTCTTTGCATGTCTTGATTTCTTTAGCTGGTGTGTCTGCCAGTCGACCATCAGTGAAGTATTTGATGTAATTCAAGAGATCGAGGTCAACAGGCTGGTCAAAAAGCGATTTTTGGACTGTACCATTCACCCCTGTTAGACAGGAACTGTTTTAGAACAAGAAAAGGGCCTGTATCTCTCCACCCCTGTCCTGCATCCTAGTCCTTTATTCTCTTTTCCGAAGCTCAAATCTGCACAGTTGTTCATGAATGTCAGTGGCTAGCATACTCGACCCCCTCCCCCAGACCCTCTATTGCTTCTTGTCCTTAGCTTCTTTTTCTCTCACTTTGCTTAGTGTGCAAGGGAAAAACGTCTGCAAATGAGTTCCTTGAACCATAGGAACCCTAATAAATAAAACTGTCAGCCTGAGACTTTGGAGGAAGAAAAAGGTGAAAAGAGCCAGAGGCACACTCGCTGAATATTTCATCACCCACCAACGCCACCATTACTTTTACACCCTGCCCCCACTGCCCATGAATACCTCCCCCCTTACCACGCTTGTTCCTTCTGTCTCTCATGCCCCCATCCTCGTCTTCAACATGTCCGCACTATCGTCTCCATTATTGCACGGCAACCAAAGCTTCATTCAATACTACGACCTGGCCCCCGATGACGAGAGTTGTTCAAATCTGCCTCTGGATTGTTTTCTAAACAATTGTTTTCAGCACCAGGACACTTTTGTAGTGTCTTTGGACCTGTCCACATATTTTCTAGAGAATAAAAACAATTTTTGTGTCAGCTGGTGTAAAAAGTACCACTTTGCATACTGCTGCTTCCTTACAAGATCATTCAATTTTCAATTCAACTTTATTTCTATAGTCCAATATCACAAAAACAATTCCCTCTTCGAGCTTCATGCCCATAATTTTACAGAAGCAGAAGGTCGGTTGTAGAATATAAACAAAAGCTAATTGCTAAACTAGACAGACTAAATACAACTAGTTATTCCTGCACTTGGATAAGACAACTTCATAATGTCTGTGGTAACCATAGACATAAACACTGGACTAAAATCAAACTATAGAATTTTGAACTAAGAAATAAAGCCAATAATGAGACGGGCACTCTGACCATAGTTCATGTTGTTACACGTTGTTCTGATGTTGGGTTATTGGGCCAATATCAGTGAGACTGTAGACAGTTTTTTTTAGATGATTATTACATAATTTTGTGTACAAGTCTACGTAGTATTGAGTTATATGGAGATCTTGTTTTGTTTACTTTGTCTGTGAAAACTGCTTGCATTCCCAAAATGGGAGTCAGTATCGTTGCTTAGACCTTTTCTCTTTTTGTCTGCAGGTTAGTGACTTTCTGTCTGGCCGCTCTCCCCTAACCCTGGCTCTGCGTGTGGGTGATCACATGATGTTTGTCCAGCTTCAGTTGGCAGCCCAACAGTCTGGTGGTTCTCAGCTTCATAATAGGCATCTCATTACTCGAGGAGGAACAGAAGCCACCATGGGACAGCCTACGGGACAGCCTCGTGTGCCCCACATTCATCCGCAATCCCACCCTCACCATCCACACAATAAGCCCAGCCCACTCTTATCTCGGCCTCATTGTGTCCCCTCCTCCCCATCTCACAGAGGCCCTCCTTCCTCTCCTCAGCCCTCCACACAGCAGCAGCCCGTGCCTTCCATGTATCACCATTCGCCCTCCTCAGCTCCCAGTAGTACCCCTATATCTTCACCCAACCCTTCTTGCTCATCCCACACCCCAGGTAGTTTTTTCCGTTCTTCTGCTCACTGTCATCACCATCACAATCATCATCACCAACACCACCACCATTACCACCAGCTCGCCTCAACTCTACCAAGCCAGGATCTTGGCCAGGTGAGTCCCGCATCCCTAGAATCCAATGAGAGAATCAAAACATTCCTATAACCTCGAATCATAATTAATCATCCATTACACGTTTGTGAGAAGGTATCTATTTTCAGCTTTTAAATGTCTCAGGATAATTTTTTATTTGCATTTTATAAATAAAAACTACTATGTATGGAGTAGTGCTGCCACAAAGGATTATTTTAATAGACTAATCACCGATTATTTTTTCCAATTAGTCGAATAATCAGTTCATGCGCAAACTGGATGTAAAGCACAAGTTAACCATCATTAGCTTTAAACTAACTAAAAAATAGTGTGAATGCTGTGAGCTGAATTTGGCAACTGAAGATGCTGAAATTGATTGCTAAAAATGCTCAAGTTGATAGTTAAAATCGCTGAAGCAAATAGCTGAAAACGCTGAAGCTGATAGCCAGCTAAAATATTAGTTAAATGCCAAATTAGCCTTAAAATCTGAAAAAATCCTGCATTAGCCAAAATAGATAGCGTGTAGCTGAAATATTATCTAAACCTGTAATAAATGCCAAAATAGTCTAAAAAGCTAATGGAATGTCATAACTTTCAACTTTACTACACTCTAACTCCATATAATACAAAGTAATGACTAATTGATTATTAAATTAGTCGTCGACTATCTTAATAGATTAATCGTGGCAGCTCTGGTATGGAACTGCTTGTATTCTGTACCCCTAAAGAATGACTGCAAGCATGTGTTGTGACTATTTGACCTGTATGCTTTTCTAAATTATTTTTTAATGTATTTATCAAACTAATTCTAGATAAATCTGTCACATCCAAGTCTGTGGTAGAATAGCAGACAGCAGTGGAGAAGTTCCATCAAAATCAAAGTAAATCCACTGATTCAGTCATGGAGAAAAACATTTTTGTGCCATTTTGTAATACTTTATGTTTGTAATGTATATTGGTGCAAAGCTGCTTTTCTCTCCCCAAAATCAGCTGATTGTGTAAATAATGAATGTCAGTATATCAAGGAGCATGTGTAGTTGAAGTGTTGTCTGTGACATCTCTGATGCTCAAGTTTATGAAGCTCCTTTTTTGCAAATAGAAATGGAGATTTGGTCAAGATTTGGTATGTTATCAAGGTCAAGAAAAGGTTGTTGGATGCTAATTATCATCAGAAACACCTGTGATTGGCCCCAATTTTTTTATTCAGCCAGATGATGACTCCAAACATACAGCCAAAGTAATTGAAAACAATCGTCAGTGCAAAGAACAATAAATATTGGAAGTGATTGGCCCCCACAGAGCCCTGATCTCTCTACTAGAGTGTGTCTAGGATTACAAGAAGACACAAAAATATGCGAGAAAGCCACAGAAGGTCTGTGGTTAGTTCTTCAAGATCTGAACCAGTCGAGTTCCTTCATGAAACTAGAAGAATTGATGCTGTTTTGAAAGTAGTGGTTGATTTAGATTCCTCTTTATGATGATCACCAGATGTTGAGTTAATGGAAAGAAATCACTTAAATAAAACATTTTCAATTTGAAAGTTTTCTTTGTTTTTATAATACTTGTTTGCATATATACTTGTACCTACTGCTTATTTTATATCTGTTGATCAATTTGCAATTTCACCCTTTTCTGACTATTTTAATGCTAATTTGTTCTTTTCAATCAATAGTTTTAGTCCGAAGGTCTAATTGTCTTCTCAAACTTTGTCCTCCAGGCAAACTGCAGCACAAACGGCTCTAACGCTGGCACTTGTATCTCTCAACACTCCCGTAAACCTGGTGCCATCATTGAGAGCTTTGTTAACCATGCTCCCGGGGTCTTCTCAGGGACTTTTTCAGGTGAGCAGGACATTATGTAACCAATAAGATTTCATATTTCTCTTGGTACAAAACATCAGTAGGAGTCATTTGAATGTCTTTTATTTTTTTTATTAAAATCTAAATGCTTCATGCTTAACCTAGAACATTTATCAGAACCTTATTTACTCATAGGGTTTCTTGTTGCTATTTGCTAAAATGTGTCTTCCCTTTGATCCTTCATCCTCCGTCTTTCAGGCACTTTGCATCCAAATTGCCAGGACAGCAATGGGCGTCCAAGACGAGATATTGGGACCATTTTGCAGATCCTAAATGACCTCTTAAGTGCCACACGGCATTACCAGGGCATGCCCCCCTCCTTCACCCAGCTACGTTACCAGACCCAGTTCGGTCCATCCTCCTCCCCATCCCCCTCACCTCCGCCATCACCTCCAGCTGCTGGTGCTACAGGCCTCTCTCATAAAGTTACCTCCGTACCTGCTGGTAACCCCAGCAGTCCTCCTTTGACTCTTCACCCGCTGGTGCAGTGCCAGAGCCAGATCCACATGTGCAAACCAGGTAAGAGACTTACTTCTACTTATTCCTTTAGTGCAGGTTCTGTTTACAGAACAAGTCTTTGTGTACCTCTTAAAACCTTTATTAAGCAGATATCTCATTAGTTCTATGTGCATTTGTTTTATTCTTATCATCCGTTTTATTTTTTTTTTTACATTTTTTTCCATCAGTTTCTTGAATAGCTGTTTTTTGTCTTTAAAGTGACAAAGCAAGAGCATAAAGTCATAATGACGAACATGCAGTTATGCTCTGCCTCTTCTATCTTATGTTTGTTGGGTTGTGGAGTCAATGAGTGAAAGGATTTTTGTTCAGAAATACTTAACGTGCTTCTCCAGACCTTTTTCATAATGCCTCACTCGTAAGTCATTAGGGTCGGCCTTGTTTTTGCACCTTAAGGAGGTAGGTTTACCACTTCAAGCCTGGGCTTTGCTATGTTTAGATTAGAAAGGAGTTTTCTCTGAGTAGAACGGCTGCTGAGCCAAGTAAGAACTGGACACACCTGTAAATACCTCAGGCAGTGGACTGATCCAGGTCAGATACTGAAGTTAAGACTAGACTCTAGGTTTTTAAATACTCCTTTCTGCGCAGTGACATGGTATGTGAATGTTGAACAGATGTTTAAACATAGTATAAGTCATTTAAAGTTATAGGTATTGAGTGTCTCGGCCTTCCTAACTGCCCTCATGGGTAGATGCGAGCCGTCAGCAAGTGAAAAATGGGCAAAACCCCACAGAGCATGCAGGTGGTCTCCATGAAACATCAAGGTTGCAGACCTCCCGCTGAAGCTATGGGCGCAAGTGGTAGGGTAGCATACAGGGGTAGAGTAGGTGAAGGTGAAGTAGGTGACATGCAGGTGTGTTGTAAGGATTTTTCCTTTTTTGCACCACTTGCTCCCAGTAATGGGAGTGGAATGCTTAGTGTCTTCAAAAAAGCAAATTATTTAAAGCATGAATTTGTCCTGTTTGCAAATCTTTTTGTTACAAGTGATAAAAAGATTTTCTATGTTAAAATTGGACTCCATCTTGTGCATTTCGGTGTTCAATTAACAGTTGGAATAACACTTTATAATTTTTCTTGGAAAGGCAATTAAATTTTGCCTTAATACTCACCTCAACCTTCCATTTCTTTTCTCTCCCACTCTCCATTTTTTGGCTCAACAACTGTTTCCCCCCATTTTCTGTCTAAAAACAGCAAAGGAATGAATATACCTCAGAATTATGTTAATATGGGCTTTAAATATATGTATTTATAAATGTAAAGAATCTTCTTTGTGACACTAAGGACAGTGGGAGGAGGACCTGAATTGTTAAGTTTGCCATAGGGATGTTGTTCACTTTCTAGAGCAAAGAATACAAATTAGTTTTATAGCAGCCAATCCTTCCATTATTTATTCAACTTTCTGGGACTTCCTGCTTATGATGCATTACTGGTTACAAATATTAATAGAGAAATTGTTAGAAAAATACAGGAAAGGTTAGTTAAAAACAAGACTGGAGAGAACATTTGCCACTTCTTTTGTATTTTACTTCATGCAATGCCTGAGAAAGGAGTTGTTCTCAAGCAACCTTGACAGCCCACACGCAATAGACAACCTGCACATTATAAAGTTGGAGCTTAAGTTTATTGCACAGAAACATTTGATTCATTGATCTTAAAAATAAAACCTTCAACTTCAATTTGCCTGGACTCTGAGTGCACAATAAAACACAAGTACAACCACTAGTTTGGAACTGCCACAAGGCTTTCAGCAAAGCCTGCAACCTTTTCAGTACAAGCTTAAACATGCACATGCTCACAAACTTAAACAAACACAAATTTCCATTGAAAAGCTTAATTTCACTTGGTTTCTCATTTTAGTCAGTATAACTTACCCAAGTTTTGGGGTTCTTACTGAGAGATTTTGAACAAGGAGGTTGTGGGATGCACAGGGATGAGGCAGTTTCCCTGTGCATCCCACAAGTTTGATAGATCTCCCCCAATGCACTATTCTTTTCTATGGTAGATTATTGTTAACAAAAAACCTATGACTTGGTCCCCTATCTTGGTCCATTGTAAACACATGAATGGAAGATGTTAGAGCTGGGACCTGGGCAAACTTTCTTACTCGTGGGCCTGAAAGGGTTCTAAAATTGGACAGAAGGGCCGGACCAGGACCAGATTTGTGGCTTGTTTTGGTAATTCACCTCTTAAAAGAAAGAAAGAAATAACAGGATGTGGACAAAACCAGGCCTTAATCTTGATTAAAAATTACTTTAAAATACTACATTTTGGATTTTTTTATTTTTGTTCTCCTTTTAGTGCCATTTTAACCAATGGGTTGATTGGGTTGCGTTCTTGGGGTGTTGGAATAATCGGAAAAATGACTGTCCAACTTGGAAATCCCACATGAATATCGGAAAAAACAACAAATCTTCAAACGCTACATGAATGCAGAATAACTTTCCGTTCCTGAACAAAGGTGAATTTATTTGTAGTACATCCATCCATTTTCCTGACCGCTTCGTCCCTTTCGGGGTCGCGGGGGCGCCGGAGCCTATCCCGGGTACTGAAGGGCGAAGGTGGGGTACAGCCTGGACAGGTCTCCAGTCTGTCTCAGGGCCTCAATCACACACATTCACTCTCACATTCACACCTAGGGACAATTTAGAGTCACCAATGAACCTATGAAGCATGTTTTTGGACGGTGGGAGGAAGCCGGAGTCCCCGGTGAAAACCCACGCATGCACGGGGAGAACATGCAAACTCCACACAGAAAGGTCCCAGCCGGGAGTCGAACCGGGGCCTTCTCGCTGTGAGGCAAGAGCGCTAACCACTGCGCCACCGTGCAGCCCTATTTGTAGTACATGGAAAATAAAACATCTGGCGGGCCAGATGAAATAGTTTAACGGGCCGTAGTTTGCCCACCCCTGTGTTAGAGCATGTCTGGCTTTGTGCTCCTTACTTCATCTGTATTATATCAACATTGACTTCTAGAGCCAATGCAATGAGAAGGTTCACTTTCAACCAACTCCCATGTTCTTTCTGCATTTCTCCACTAGCTCTCACTAGACTTGTTGAAGTCTCACAGAATGTTAAAGACAAAAAACATGTGGTTGTAGATCATCTTTTAGCCTGTATTTGACCTCTGACCCTCTTGGCCAAAGCAAGATGGTGTATCTGCTTTTCTTTTGTCACTCACTAGTGTTTATCAGGTTACATGTACTCCACTTGGCCCAGCAACAATGCACAGGCACAGAGATATCCAGGAAAGCTAGCCAAGCATGTCTGGTGCCCTTTCACAGTGGACAAGAAGAGTGAGAGGAGGACATAGAATGCAAATGAAGTTGCTGCCAGTGCCCTTTCCTGGTGCCATTGTCACGGTTTGATTAGTTTGTTCAAAATGTATCAGTTTAATTTCTGTAGAAATCTTTAGAGACACGGTTGCTTGTGTTGCATAAAATGTATTGAGCTTTTCTCTCGGTTGTTATCAGACATCTATTGTTTGACAAGAAAAAACGATTGATCTGATTTTGGGTCCATCTCGAGACAGTTCAAGAAATAAAAATTATACAGATTAAATGTATTGGCCATATTAAAAAAAAAAAAAAACTTTAGCTTTTTCAGGTTTTTGGAAGTGATCAAATTAGAAATGCGTTTTTTTTGTTGTTGTTTCCATGGTTAATTGGTTTGGCATCTGTTGTCATGTGATCGCTGTGCCGGTCCATCGTGGTAAAGAAGGAACCAAGTCAGAAGTTGTAGCTCTCAATTTACTTGTTGAGTTTTGTTCCAAAACTCGTCTATGATTTCGAGCTCTGGGTCATGACCAAAAGAACAAGGTCCTGAATACATTCTGGTGGCTAGGTGTTCTCTTAGAGATGAGAAGCTCATTGAACCCTAGAAAGCTGGAGTAGAGCCATTGCTCCTTCACATCAAGAAGAGGCAGCTGAAGGGGCTGGAGCATCTGTCAGGGGAGGTGATCACTAGGCAGAGACCCTGACCGTGGGCTCACACTGCATTTGTTCCGGCTCTGGTTCGGCCGCCGTAGTCTTCTCCGCATTCACGGATGTCTCTGGTCCCTATCTCCTGTGAATAAAGGGAGATTACTGTACTTCCTATGTAAATGGCGGGTCATCGTGAGAACCTGCGATAGCCACTGAGAGTCATATGCTGTCGTTGGACTGCTCCGGTGGGCGCACCAGAGCTGGAACGGGATGAGGAAGACCCAGGAAATGCTGGAGAGACTACGTCTCATCGCCAGCTTGCAAACACGTCAGGGTTCCCCCACTGGAGGAATTCTGCCATCTTTGCTTAGACTGATGTTTGTGCAACCTGTCCCAGATGAGTGAATGGAGACAACTTTTTACAGGATAATGGACATATATATTTCCCCGTCTTTGTTTAAAAAAAAACTGTTTTTTTTTTGTTTTTTTATAAAATACATCCTGAATCTGAAATCAGGGACACTAAAGAAAATCAGGGGGGATTTTGCTGCATTGATTCCTTTCTCCTTCTCCTCCCACCTATACTGTGTTTTTTGGTCCACCTCCACATTTACACTCCCAGTAATTTGTTTCTTGGATGCTGAGCAAACACAATGTTGGCCCTCCAAGACGATCAAACAGCAGTACAACCATTTTAAACGACAGCTAACCCTTATAAATCAATTGACGAAGTCATTTTCTCTTCTTCTATGTCATGCACACTGCAGCCTCCTCTTTCTTCTCTCTCTTCATCCCTTTTCCCCACTCAGCCTCCCTCTCTGGTGCCGTCTATCTCAGTCCTTTCTGTTTTGCTGTGTTGGCAGGCTAAAGCTAACAGAGGCATTGATTATTTATAGATTGCGTGTTGTTTCCCTTCCCGTGTTTGTAAGGCCTTGACTAATGCCTTTGCAGAGAAGAGCTCATGAAAAGAGATGTGAAAAGATTCATAAGTACGGTTCTTTTAGTGTCACTGACGGGCAGGAGAGTCGTGAAAAGATGTAGGTGAAGTGAGAAGTTCCTTAAAGACTTTCCTTCCTGTTTGTTCCATTGATCTGTGTTTTCTTTGATATCATACAGTTTGTTTCTAAGAAAGTATGTGGTTGTTACTTCCCCATTTGTAATTATAGACTCATTTTGATGACAGTTTTTTTTTTTTTTTTAATTGATGCCATATTTTCTGTTGGTTTTTCTCTTGGTCACTTTTTCCTATGTGTCCCATAGTTCTTCTCAGGGCTGAAACAAATAGTCGACTAATCGACTATCAAAATAGTCAAAGACAAATTTAATAGTTGATTTGTCGTTACTTTATATTATGTGGAGTCAAAGTGTAGTGAAGTTGATAGTTATCTGCTAGCTTTTTGGTCTATTTTGGCATTTATTAAAGTTTTGTTTAGGCTATTTTAGAGTTTAGCTAATATTTCAGGTACACGGTAACTGTTTTTACTAACTTAGTTTTTTTCAGTTTTTTTAGGCAATTTTGAGTCTAGCTAATGTTTCAGCTACATGCTAGCTGCTTTGGCTAACTTAGGCTTTTTTTTTTTTTAGTTTTTTTAGGCTAATTTTGGCATTTAAGTAATATTTAGCCGTCTATCAGCTTCAGGGGTTTCAGCTACCAACATTGGCATCTTCAATGGCCAAATTCAGCTTACAGCATTCCTGCTAGCATTATCACAGGTAATGCTAGAAGTCTAGTTTTTAATTTGTTTAAAGCTAATGATGGATAAGTTGTGTACTTTACATGACTCGATTAGTCGACTAATCGGATAAAATAATCGTTTGTGGCAGCCCTAATTCTTATGCGAATAGCAGACTCCAGCTTGTACTCAGGCGCTTGTGTTGTGAGTAAAGTCTGTTCTCCTAACCAGCCTAATTATAGACTCACTGTCAGTAATAGTCGGTGGATTCCTGCGGTCAGCGGTGTCTGCTCCAACCACCCAGGGCTCCAGTAGTGATGATCATGAATAGCTACACACACTAATGCACAACATAAATTTAGTGGAGCTCCAAGCTGATTTCCAGCAGTATTTCTCAAGCCAAAGGTCAGATTCTTCTGCAGCTCAGCCAGATTTACCTCTTAAGTGTGTGTTCCTGCTGAGTTAAGAGAAGGTTATTATTAAGTGGCTATCCAGAGAAATAAACAGTAGAAATCTATCTAATAGTTTTTGTTTCATCTGCACACAGAACAACATTTCTAAGGGTAATTTTTAGGGATGTCCTGATCAGATTTTTTTGTCTCCAATCCAATTCAGTCATTTGATTTTGATATTGATGCCTAGTCTTGATCTGATCCTTTTATTGTAGGATGGTAAATAAATCAACTTTGAGTTATGATCCAGTAAAGTGGAGATTAATATCAAATGTATTGTGTTTCTCTTTCTATGGCCACTCTTGGTTTCTAGTAGGGCTGCCACAATTAGTCGATACTTTATAGTCTATAGAGTCAGAGTGTAGTAAAGTTGAAAAAAGTTGT
Source organism: Oryzias melastigma (assembly GCF_002922805.2). NCBI lineage: Eukaryota > Metazoa > Chordata > Actinopteri > Beloniformes > Adrianichthyidae > Oryzias > Oryzias melastigma. The sequence continues at coordinate 30,423,023 of NC_050515.1, read as the reverse complement.
TGGCGTTCAGCAGCAAAAAATGCACTTCTTTTATAATTGAGTCAATGAGACCAAGACTTTATCTTTAGTGAAAAATAGTTATTTCAAATGCCGGCCTCATTTGATTTAATCATGTTTTTATTAACAAACTAATGAAGGACAGAGGCTTCAGGATTTAACTTAATTTAAAGTTAATGATGGTTAAGATGTGTGCTTTACATCCACTTTGTGCATGACCTGATTAGTTGACTTATTGGAAAACATAATCTGTGATTATTTGACTATTAAAATAATCGTTTGTGGCAGCACTATTTCTAAAGCAATTCCAAACAAGTGTTTCACCCTCAGTTTTCAGCTATTGTCTCCTACACTGACACCCGTCCCTAACTGGCAAACCAAAGCTGCAAATGAATATTTGGAAGGTGGTTTCTCATTCACATGGTCCATCTGTGGATAAGTGAGGGAACTACATGGAAGAACAACACGCATTGTTGACATTTAAATAAGCATTCAGCACACGGCTTCATTCATTCATTCATTCATCCATCCATCCATCCATCCATTATCCTGTCCGCTTCTTCCCTTTCGGGGTCGCGGGGTGCCGGAGCCTAACCCGGCTACTGAAGGGTGAACTCAGGGTTCACCCTAGGCAGGTCACCAGTCTGTCCCAGGGCCTCAATCACATACACATACACATACACTCTCACATTCATTTAGAGTCACCAATGAACCTATGAGGCATGTTTTTGGATGGTGGGAGGAAGCCAGAGTCCCCGGTGAAAACCCACGCATGCACGGGGAGAACATGCAAACTCCACACAGAAAGAAAGCTTGGTTCTGGCCCATCACTGTGTGACAGGGTATTCTTAATGAAGCTTAGATTTGGGAGATCAATCAAAGAAGACAAAATGCTTTGTTTCTCCGACTGCAATTACCATTGACTTGCATGTTGAACTGAAAGCCATTGCCGTGGTTCCAAGATGGACAGTTGCATGAAAGCAAAGGTTTAATCTATAGTTCTTTTTAATTTGCCATTGATCTGTCTTAAAAGCCACTGCAGATGTGGTGTTGTTGCTGCATAGTAAGTGCACTGTTTGTGCAAGTGCCTGCTTGTTTGCATGTGTGTAAGCATTGGCTGTAATTGTGTGAACACCCTCTTCACTTGAAAGCAGACTCGAGTGCCTTGATGTTTGTTCTGGATTGCATGAGAGGTAGAGAACGTGCAACTGTTTATTGACATACTAGCATAGTATTTAAAAATACAATTCATTGATTGATACTAATGGAGTTGTGGTTTCAGACCTTCCCTTTCAACCTCCAAATATATGTATAAGTAGAATTAGGCTCCACTTGGTTGGTGTTGCAGACCATTGACAGTCTAGTTCAAGGGGTTTCCCTTAAGACCTGACTATGTTGTAAAGCACATCATCAGCCACAAATGTATTTATGTTCACAACCTGTCACTTTAACATTAAAGGCTAAAAGTCCTCTGATGAATATATATATATATATATATTTATATATAGTTTTTAACATGTATGTGTCTAATTTTTCTGTATTAAGAAATCATTTAGTTTTTACATTTCCAAGTATTTCTCCTTTTAAATCAATCAAACTGTCTTGGACAGACTCTGTTTGAATGAATGATCTTCTTTCCATCAACAGCTCTGCTGCACATGCACTAAACCCTCATCTGTTCCTAGTGTCTAGTTCAGGTTCTGGAGAAGAGAAGATGGTATCTTCACATTGACTGCAGTCAAATGAGCCGCCGTTCACATTTCTGTGGTCAAATCAGCATCACTGGATTTTTGGTGTGAGTTTCATCCAATACTTACGGTAGCAGGACTGAGAACGCTGGAAAATCTCCACCAGACTCCACGGAGCTTCTTGATGTGACCACGGAAATGTGAACGGCGGCTCATTTGACCGCAGTTGGAAAGGATTGTAAATCAATGAAAGAGCATTTTGATGTTAGCTTTGATTATTTTATCAAGAACTCTGAGAAACCAATGATTGAATGTATTGATCACAGTCAATAAACATTGGAGAATTAGCTAAAAGAGTCTTTGGTGAACTGGAAGGAGAAAGAATCAGGATTTTGGAGGAAGTTCTGTCCATGAAGATCTTCACTTCCTCGTCCAGCTGACATCCGGATCAGAACCATACGGCTGGACATTACCCAGATTGATGGATGTTTTTATGGAGCAGCGGTGAAGATTTATGATAGAGAGACACAGAGCTCCAAAAGCCACGCCCCCAAAGAGGAGATTTAGGAAACAGTGGCTTCAGATCAACATGAAAAATGTCTTTAGACATTTAGGTTGTGGGATTTTGGTTAAAGACTTTATAGTCATGATTAAAACACTACTGGGAATGCGATACACACAAAGTGAGTTAGTTCTGAGATCATGTTTCCAATCTGTCCTTGCATGGATGTATACAAGCAATCCCTTAAAATCTGTCATTTCTTGTAATTACATAGCTGTAGTGATTACACTGATGAAGCTGACCATCTCTGCTCTCTTCTTCCCTATAGGTGATCGCATACGTCAGACTGAGAACCGAGCAACTCGCTGTAAGGTAGAGCGTCTGCAGCTGTTGATGCAACAGAAGCGTCTGCGCAGAAAGGCTCGACGAGACCAACGCTCGCCGTACCAGTGGCTGCCCAACCGCAGGTCTGGAAGGAGCAACAGCAACAGCAGCATGTCCAGTGAGGGCTCCCTGGACCTGGACTTTGACGATTCAGTGTGGAAGCACGACGTGAAGGCAGACTTGAACTCCGAGTATGTCATGGCCTGAGCTGTGAGCGCCCCATTACGATTAAGAGATGTGCAAAACATTTCCTTGGAGTCACTTGGAGTGTGGATGGAGAGACTGGAAGAGGGAACACTGCAAATATGAATGAAAGGCTGTCATGGTGACCCTCATCTGCCACATCGGGAATAAAAGCTTCTTAAGGACTTTAATCCTTCCTCTTATAAATAGCTGACAATGTGGAGAGCAGAATCCTTTGACACGATACTTGGACTCAGCCAGTAAATGGACTCTGCAGTGTAGAAAACCTTTGGCATTTGATGGCAGTTACCATACCTGTGCTTGAGCATAAACATGTGGGGTGGTGGTGGGATTTTTAGTGGGGTTTTTTGTTTGTTTTGTTTTCTACTGCACTCTGAGCAGACATGAATCGATCCAGATTGAACATGTGAAGAGTTCAGGATCACCAGAAACTTTGGAACAAGCCAGAGGTCATTCTGGTTGGTCTCAAAAGTCCCCAACCAGAGAGCAGTAATGGGCGGGGCGGGGGGGGGTAAACCTTTTCTTTTCCACTTAAGACAAATGTTTATATTTTGTAAGCAAAACATAATATGTAGCATTGTTCACAGAGCATTCAGGTTTGCATACAACAATTCAGAGTAGTTGCATATTTCTTTGATTTACAACAGCTGGTCAAAATGTACAACAGGAAGTGAGGCCTTGGGGGGGGGATAAGTAACCACGATGATTATGGATCATTAATCACAGATGATACAACATGATTAATGAATAAATAAAATGATTATTAACAGCAAGTGCTTTAAAGGATTTTAAAATGTATTTTAAAATCAGTCTATTTTTGTTTCTCTTCCTTTTCTAAAACAGCAGCCCTCCCTCTGTGGTTTAGTCAACTTGTTCTACCAGGAATGATGCGCATCCATTGAATCATCTGCTCATTTGTGGACTGTTTGGTTTCAAACACAAGAAAATGATACTCCAGGATTCTCGTCATCCAGCCAGCGCGATTAACTTTTAGAATGTGACAACTAGCAAAGTGAAAGTGTGTATGTTTGACTATATAGTCTATTTATTTGAAATAATTGTTCATGTTTTTAGTTCCTCAAACGGTGAAGCTAAGCTACAGTAAAGGAACAGGTGACTCTTTCATGCAGTTTCAGGACAAAGTCATAATTCTTCAAGACAATCTGGCCACAGAGAAAAAATATGGCGTCCGAAAATTAATAGCTGGAAGCCCCTCCCCCTGCTGGAGCCAGCCACAAAAAACGCTATTTGCGTCTGGAGCCCCCCCGTTTGAAGCTTTCCACTTTTTTCTCGTTTCTTTATTTTTCTGACCCCTTTTTCCTTTTTTTTCTCTGAGCCACTCTGTCACCGATTAAAAAAAAAGCCTTTCTCCGGCTTTTTCTCCGGAGGTAGACGGGTGTAATTCTACAAATGTGAACACTTGTTAATATTGACTTGAAAGAAATGAAACGATTAACGTTCTCTGTCCCATTTGAAGCTCATCTAGAATCTACACACTTAACATTTAGACAGTTACAGTTTATCATCATTTAACCCTTTAACTACCCAAAATTTAAAAATAAAAACACCAAAACGTTTTTTTTTTTCTGCTGCTGCTTTTTTGCTTTGGTACAGAACCCCTAAAGGGACATCAAAGTTTAATAAAAAAGAAAATTGAACTAAAAAAAGTTTTTTCTAAAAATACTTAGGGGCTCTGTAAAAAAAAATTGAAGTAATAAAAGCAAGTTCTGGTGACTAACCAGAACTAGTTTTTCTAAAACTTAAAGTAGTTAAATATGGTTAGTAACTGATGCACACCAGATAGTAACTGTATTATTATTTTTTTCCTAAAATTGAATTAAAAAATGTTCTGGGTACCAAGTGTGATGCACACCAATTACTTACCAGAATTCTTTTTTTATTTCATTTTTTGTAAAAAAACAAAATCAAATTACTTCAATTTGTTTTCCTTTAATTTCCCTTTAGGGGCTCCGTACTTTAGGGAGCAATACACACAATATTTTAAAAAACATGTTTTCTAAATGTTTCCCACTGTTTGGTTGAGCTGGCAGTTAAAGGGTTAAAAGCTCATAGTTCTGAAAAGTTTTTAAAATATATTTGAAAGGGTTTCCATAAGTTTAGGAAATTGCCGCTTACGCAACCGACTAAAGTTCCAAAATCCCTGCTTCCTGCTAGAGATTGTTCCTGGCGCCATCTTTCATGTGACCAGAGGATCCTCCAACTTTTGGCCTTTTTTAAAGTTCACCCCTGTCACAGGTCATACGAATGATTTTATTTTATTTTTGTACCTTTTTCTTGCATCATTATTTAGTGCCTCCACCAGAACATCTATGAACATATCAGGTTTGGCCTTCCACGACTTTGCTGCTATAAACTTAGGAGCCTAAAGCAGGAGAGGTTTTGTTTGCATGCAGAGGGATAAATTACACTGATCTATTTTCTATTGATGAAAGAAAAAATAGAATTTTGTGCTTTGAGGAAAAAAAACAACAAAAAAAAAAACGTAAAAACTTGCATGAATTTGTGAAGAAAATGAAGTGCTGCTTTTGTTAGTTAGAATTTTTTTGTAACTTTTAGTGTCAACACAACAATCTAAATGATTACCACTCAAAGAAGACAGAGGGAGTGTGGGCTCAGCACTGAACATTCCTGTTGTAGGATAAAAATACTCAGATCGAGCAAATGACTCTTCTGGCTTCATCCCCAGTAGTTCACAAAGATCCAGACAGCTGAGAAAATGTTCATCCCAGCGTCGTCCTCCCAGCCTGAACCCAAACCCCGGTCCGTTCTGGGACCCACAGACCTGTCTATCAGACTCACCCATGAACATACCTGGTGTGATTCTTGATCCGTCTGTCTGACTGAACACCCAGCCGTATACCATTGTACTCCCAGTGATTGCAGTGAGATTATTCTTTTGGTGAACCTATTCTTTATTCTGTTTTTTTTTTCAAGTGGCCTTATGTTTCACAAAAAGCAAAAATTGCAGACAATGGAATGGGATGTTTTTTTTTGACATGTTTTGTGTCAGTCAGACTTCTCATGCTGCGACTTTGGTCACTGAGGACACTGGGCATTTGATGTGACTTTCCTGGTGGACTCTGTATATGTCCAGGTCTCTGTTGTGTGTGTGAAGATGTTGCCCTCGGTGTCAGATTGATCTTTTTTGGTTGGTAAAGGATCTTTTAGGGAATCACGTTGTAAAAGTAGTTTGTATTCCTCAAATGTAGTTTATTTGTTCCCCATTTTGTCATTGTGTTTCCATGGTTGTTGGTGATGCTAACATCTCTCTTTGACTTCCAGCTAACAAGCTACAAAAAGTTAAAGCCTATTATGTAAAGGGTGGAGATTTAGGCAACTGTCAGGTGGACAGAAAAGATTCTGAGGACTTGGGACGACATGCACTTCCTCTTTCCTTGATAACATTGGAATCAAAGGACAATTCGACGCCTGTCTCTCACATATTCTTGTGTGTATAAACGTTACTGTGTGCCTCACATTATGGGTGAAACTCAAAATAAGAAACAAAACAGGACAAAAGCCTTACAGAAAAGATACAATATGGAATTCTGATCACGTTATTTAAGTCGCCTGTTTTTTCTTGTAGCCAACAATTAAAAATAAATTAAAAAAAATGGAAATTACAATGTACTTGCTCTTGACCAGTGTAGCACATGTGTGACTGTATGAATTTATGAAACCAAAATGTAACTGTGAATTCTTTTGTTTTGGTCAGAGCAAAAGCTGTGGGCATGCAGCAGCTGATGCTCAAGTCCCACTTTTGTTTTTTTTTCTTTGGGTGGAATATAATGGAAACTACAAGTTTCCCCAAAACAAGAACAAAAAAAGACATTTTTTTTCTCAAGCAATACATTTCTTTGTGACTTGTGATATATTTTTTTCCTTTTTTAGGTAATAAATAAAAACAAAATGATTACATTTGTTTGTCTCTGAGTGAATTAATAGATACACTCCTGTCAGTTTGCCATTTATTTGACACGACTCGGGAATTTCTAATAAACTCCTACCACTCTGCAGAAACTATGTTCTAGAAAACAACACATTTTTTAAATTAACATAAGTTTAAGTCTTCTTCTGGAAACCCTGTTTTAGAGTTTTTATCATGTCTGTGTGTCATTTTTCTTCTGAAAGTGAACAAATGTAATCAGAAATCATTTAGTTTTTTCATTTCTGAGTATTTCTCCTTTTAAATCAATCAAACTGTCTTGGACAGACTCTGTTTGAATGAATGATCTTCTTTCCATCAACAGCTCTGCTGCACATGCACTAAACCCTCATCTGTTCCTAGTGTCTAGTTCAGGTTCTGGAGAAGAGAAGATGGTATCTTCACATTGACTGCAGTCAAATGAGCCGCCGTTCACATTTCTGTGGTCAAATCAGCATCACTGGATTTTTGGTGTGAGTTTCATCCAATACTTACGGTAGCAGGACTGAGAACGCTGGAAAATCTCCACCAGACTCCACGGAGCTTCTTGATGTGACCACGGAAATGTGAACGGCGGCTCATTTGACCGCAGTTGGAAAGGATTGTAAATCAATGAAAGAGCATTTTGATGTTAGCTTTGATTATTTTATCAAGAACTCTGAGAAACCAATGATTGAATGTATTGATCACAGTCAATAAACATTGGAGAATTAGCTAAAAGAGTCTTTGGTGAACTGGAAGGAGAAAGAATCAGGATTTTGGAGGAAGTTCTGTCCATGAAGATCTTCACTTCCTCGTCCAGCTGACATCCGGATCAGAACCATACGGCTGGACATTAAAAAGTAGATAACGCAGAGGATCATTGTAATCCGGATCAGGTGTTTATACTGGATGAAACTGGACTCTACGCTGTAGAACAGTCTTTTGTTCTGAATTAAAACGGAAAAAAAAAACTCTTGATGATCAATACTGCAATGTTTTTCAATTAATGTTTACAAAGCAGATCAGAAGTTTTTTTGATGAGTCTGGATCGGTAACCAACATTCTTCGGGGGTCGGGTGAGACCGAAACGGGGGAGGGGGGTGTCTCTGTATTCGTGGATTCGGTGTGTTTCTGGTCCCTAACCTTCACAAATAAGCAGAAATACTCCATGTAATTAATTTATAATTCTTTGCAAGAAGATTGCGGGAAGCAAAGAAGAATCAAGACAAAAAACTTTCAGTTTGGATCTTGAGTCTGGAAAAGCGCTGGTTGGATGCTTGTGTTGTCGTAAAACTTTTCCACCAATCAATGGGTTACATCGTGTGACGACAGAAGCTCCGCCTTAACAGGTCCATTCCATTTTTCTATGGACCTTTGATCATCAGGGGACCAGAAATGGTACCAGTCGGTCCTGCTCAACGGTTCCATTTTGTAATGGAAACGCTCAAAAGTCCAGTCCGGCCCGGTCAGTGGAAACGAGGCATTAGTGGTCTACGATCCTGTCATCAGGCCCATTTTTCCCATATCTAGCCAGTTGTGACTATGGCTTTACTGGATTAAAATAGTTGGACAAGGATTGTGCACCTGGTAAACCATGCAGGAAGGCACTTGGAGTAGATATAGTTACTATTTATGTTTAGGGTTTACAATACATTTCAAAAAGACTGTAAGAAGAAAGAACCAAGTTATGTTCTTTGTGAAAGCTACCCGTTCATCTGTATTTAGGCGAGAAAAAAAAACAGTAGTAAACCACATGAAAACGTTGACGCACATTTATGGTAAGAAATGCAGGTGTAGACTCCTGTTACTGATTCTGTTACTGCTGCCTGCTCAGTGTTTACTGCTTTACACTTTACTGGATGTATCATGTGCAAAATATGCAAACAGGCTCTAATACATTTTCGTGGCTTCCAGTCATACTGCAACTATCAAAAAGTGTTTTCTCAGAAGTCACTGCCCATTTATGCATTTATGACTGCATTTGACTGTCAGGACTCAGCCTCCACACCGTTCTGCAAGCTTGGCCTCTGAGTATGTAACCGTCTTTAAAGACCGAAGACTCAACTGCCACCGCAAACTGAAACCTTGTGGCTCCAGGATTGAGAAGAGTTTCGCAGTGTGAGTTTCACAGCCAGACTTGTCCTCTGCTAACAACAAAAGGAGCACAGACAAACACAGTCTTAAGAACTTTATATATGTACACATTTTGGAAACAGACACATATTAAGATGGATGCAGAGATGGATCTCTCTTAAGTTTGTGCACGAAACACAAAATTATGAAAAAAAAATACTCATATGCATTGAAAATTAGCTCATTTAAATTTTTCTATTGTTTCTTAAATAAAAAAAATCAAATACCTCACCTGGTTCTACTCAAAGGGGCCATACCATGAAAAACTAACCTTTTGAGATATTAAGTGTATTCTACTGTTCATTCTTCACTATAAAGAATCTCTAAGCGGTATTTTGGTCCGTTCACACATTTTCGAGTAATCCCCTAAAAACCTGCAAAACTTGAAAAAAGCAGGTCGACATCGTGTGCTGATGTCACAGCGTCAGACGGCTCCTTTGAGATATATACGTGTATATATACACATATATATGTATATTTGAGCTTGCACAAATCTTTTCAGCTATGTGTGTTGCTCGAGGTGGTTAATAAGTTGCTTTTCCAAGTGAAAAACTAGACACACTGACAATGCCTTTTCTCTACATGCTTTGCAAAGCAACAAGAGCAAATAAAAGGAAATTATTGTAAATGTGAATCTTTTTAATATATATGCATTCAGTTATTGTTTGTTTTACTTTGGGGGAAGCCCTTATTCTTAAAACTCCTATAAAGGATATGTAAACACTACGGTTTCTGTTGTCACCTGAGTGTGAACGCAAAACTGAAGGAACACAGTCAGACTAACCCAGCAGGAAGTGGCAACTGCTGCCATGGTAGCAAACTGAAACCTGAAGCAGAAAGGAGACGCACCTTTCTCACTGCCTTGACGTCATTTCTAGTATGCAGACACTAAGAGGAAGCTGCAAAAGTTCATACAGAACAAACAGCTGTGCAACACTATTTTTGAAGTTCAAATGTAAGAATGAGTGGTCTGTACATGTTGCACTTTAAAACTAATTTTAGGATGAAAAATCCTAATATGTTCATAATAGACATGACACAAAATAAGTAAATGATTCTGAAAACGTAACAGAAAGAAAAGCATAATATTAAAAGTGTAAATGGTAAATTTGCAAGTTAAAAATCTGTTAGTGTAATGTCGAGATCGCTACATTTCCAAATCTGACAATCAAGTCTCCGATACCAGCACAGAAACATTAAACAGCAATACATGTTTTTGTTGTTCACTGTATATACATGGGCTTCAGATTAAAAGATGGGCAGGAAACATAAGTGAAAATTCCAGCTTTTATTTTGTGGTATTGACATCTTGATAGGTCAAAGAACTCTGCACATTGTCTTTGAAGCCACCTCTCCAGGAGGCGTCCAGGAGACATCCGGACCAGATTCCCGACCCAGATATGGAGGAGAAGCGGCTCTACTCCGAGCTCTCTCCGGGTGACCGAGCTTCTCCTCCTATCTCTAAGGGAGCGTCCAGCCACCCTCCAGAGGAAACTCATTTCAGCCGCTTGTAGTCGGGATCTCGTTCTTTCATGATCCAGAGCTCATGACCATAGGTGAGTACTGGAACGAAGATCGAGTGGTAAATTGAGAGCTTTTCTTTCTGGTTCAGCTCTCAGAAAAAATCCATCTAAGCTAATTGGGAGAAGTTTCATAATGTAGCGAGATGAAGAGCCAAAGCACACTGTCAACATAACAGTGGAAGGTTTTGAACTCTCCAAGTCACTCACTCATCTTCCTGACCGCTTCTTCCCTCTCGGGGTCGTGGGGGTGCCGGAGCCTATCCCGGCTACTGATGGGCGAAGGCAGGGTACACCCTGGACAGGTCGCCAGTCTGTCGCAGTCCAAGTCAATAACCAGACCTTAATCCAAAAGAAAAAGCATGTTCCCACCCAAAGAGGAGACGGAGAAAAAAAAAAGAACTGAAAGTGGCTGCAGTGAAGACCTGGAACAAAGTTTCAAAAGAAGAATGTAACAGAGTGAAATCAACATGTCACAGCTATTGCAAGTAAGGGTTATACCACCAAATATGTGAAGGATGACGGCCGATGAGGTGAGTGATCCAGAACCCTGAGCTGTCCCACTCAAACCAAAGGAATCACTGTGGATTAACTCTTAATCCACCCCCGACACCAGTCAGGATTGAGAATGCACCTGGATCATGATATAATAAACGTTATTACATCAAGTTAATATAACAAAAAAGGTGCTCTATCAATAACATGACATAAGAGCTGTGATTCTGAACTTATTTCTTGTATTCATCCTTTGATCTGAAACCTAAATGTCTTCAGTCCACAACAAAAACAAAGGACTTCAGATTGTATTTCTTAGACCATGGGGAACACTTAAATTCTTAAAATTTTCAACAATAGGAAATCCGCCTTACAATCTGATGTCCCTAAACCCTACAGCACTTTCACTGGGTCATTTTGACCCAAAAAAAGTATTTACATGGTTTTCAACATGTTGCATTTTTCTGAGTGTCATAGATTCCTGGGTAAAGTCTCATTGACCCAGGAATGGGTGGACCAAAGGCCAAATCTCAATATCATTATTTATTTATTTATTTATTGTTCAAAATTCCAAATTTTGGTGGTGCACTGCTCTCAAAGGTCTGTCAAAATGTGTTAGTGCGACTTTGACGAAGCTGGACCACTATTTGAATTTATAATAGAAAATAATTGTTCTTTTTCTTTAACCATGAGAGCCACAGTGGAGGGTCAAAGAGGCACATGTGGCTCTGGAGCTGCAGGTCGCAGACCCCTGGTTTAATCCAAAGCTGAGTGCAGAGCAGGGCAGAGGGCGACACTGAATTTGCAGGCTTCTGAATCTAAACAGGAGTTCTAAGGACAACCAACAATCAGCCAGTGGGTGAGTAAATGAGCTGGCCTAACATACCACTGATGATGATGGAAGTAGTGGCTGGCCTGAGGTGTGTAGGAGGTGTGGCTTGTAGAGGCAGACCAAATCAGGAATACCTAACTTTCCACCCAACTCTTAAACAAACACTGGGATAGAGAAAGAGACGGGAGATGGAGACTGGACAAAGACTGGCACAATACAGAGAACCAGCACTGGACCTCAGGAAGACGAGATGTCACAGAAGGTAAGCTAGCTAGATAACATTTCATGGCTGATTTCAAAGGTGAAGGGATGCACGGTAGCGCTGTGGTTAGCGCTCTTGCCTCACAGCAAGAAGGTCCGGTTGGTCCGGATCTCGGCTGGTGGACCAGAAACAGAACCACCAACTGGGACCTTTCTGTGTGGAGTTTGCATGTTCTCCCCGTGCATGTATGTTTTCTCCAGGGACTCCGGCTTCCTCCCACCGTCCAAAAACATGCTTCATAGGTTAATTGGTGACTCTAAATTCTCCAGGTGTGACTGTGAGAGTGAATGGGTGTGTGATTGAGGCCCTGAGACAGACTGGAGACCTGTCCAGGGTGTACCCCGCCTTCGCCCATCAGCAGCCGGGATAGGCTCCAGCACCCCTGTGACCTAGACAAGCAGCTAAGAAGATGAATGAATGAATTTCAAAGCAATTTTTATATATTTAAAACTACATTTTGTGACAGACAGACCCAACATGCTCATCCATGGAATGGGAAAAAAGGATAATGTCATTAAGAAAACCAAAGATGAAATTGATCATTCCACTGAGGACGTCGTTGTTAAGATTCTGAAACACAGCTAGAGCGTTAGTTCATCCGATGCTCTTAGTGACCACTCCAGTGTTAAATGTCTGCTAATACGGATCAAATGCTGTGCATTGTGTCAATCCTTTCTGGTAAATACTGAGGAGTCTTGGAAGAGTTCAAAATCAGAGATTATCAGGACCTGAAAGGTCACAAACCTACATCCTTTAGCTTAACAAAAAAAAACAAACCCAAGCCCCAGCAGTGAGGAAGAAATATCAGGTTCTCTTTCAATAATGTATCTATTTAGTCCCGTGTAGCTTTGGATCCATTTTCACAGAGATGGTTTACCTGAACTGCTACTGTTTTTAAATCCACTGATAGTTTCAATTTTTGTCCATTTTTGTCTTCTTGACACACACATTTATAGTTATAGAGCACTAGTCAAAGTCAAGGCCCAGGGGCCGGATCCGGCTCGGGTAATTCTATCTGGCCCTCCAGATCATTTTATTTTATCATTATTAATGGCCCGATAATATCTTGTGTAATTGTGACAGTATATATTTTATGAAAAACAAAATGTTTAAGGATATTTATAGGTTTTTTTTTTATATAAATGAAATACAAGAAAATACATGTGAAGGTTATTCTTATAACATTTATTTTATTTCTAACTTGTATAATTTTGACAGAATATTCTATCATGGAGTGTAAAATATTGAACGTTTTTGACATTTTTTGTTGATTTATTCTGGAATAATATTCCTGTTTTTAATTCACATTTATGTTAAAAAATGTTGCATTTTAAAAGTTTCGTTTTTTTACATGTTCGGTCTGTGACCTATTGTGTGTTTTGGATTTTGGCTCCTTGTGTGATTGAGTTTTGCACCCCTGCTGTAGACACAAGAACAGGGTTGTTAAATGTTGTTTAGACATGAAGTTTAATCTGAGCAAACCGACACCTCTCTGAAGGAGTCAGTGTCAACACAAAACCAGACGGTGATGGACGGACTTTAGTTGTGGAAGGCTTTAGGAGTATTGCTCAAACATGTCCTCCTCTTCATACTGGGCAGCCTCTTGCTCCATGTCCAGTACAAACACAAGAGCAGCTCAAATCTTTTCTCTCTCCCGCCGCTGGAAAAACTTGGGTTTGACCTAGTGGCAAAGGTTCTGGTGGGTTCAATTCAGTATGTTTTAGCTGAGGATCCGGTGGTGTGCTCAGCTTTAAGAACAGACAGCAGCTTTTGAGTTAGCCTCATGCCCTTCCACCATCCACTGTACAATGGACTGACCAACTTGTTGAGAGATCCAAGAAGATCCCTGGCTGCCAGATCACCTTTGACCCTTTGAAACCCCAGCTGTCCCAGGAAGTAACACAGTCTTTGAACTTCTGTAACTCTTCAACTGTTTACTCAGTTAATGTGATTCCAACAAATTCTGTGAAAAGCTGCGTGCATAAACCACGACAAAGAGACGTATACAAATAAACATCTTGTGTTTCCACGGCTACATAACCTACTATTTTAACAGCAAAATCTGTCCATCAAGAATCCACGAACTCTGAAAAAAAAACACTGAAAATGAGCTTGACATGGCAGAACTGAAGATGTTGACGTTATCCTCACAAGTCATATGGATAAATACATTAGAAGCATCAAGACACAGACAAGTGGGGAAACAAAGGCATGTAACTGTTTATTTCAGGGATTAAAAATACATTACAAAATCTGTGATCTATGTGTAAAATACTTGTTAAAAAAGACAAGGTAAATATAAAATGGCACATCTTAAGTAGAAAGTAGTTGACCTTAAAACATTAACTGTAAACTGAAAAAACCTACAGCAAAACGGTTTTACGTTGCTCGTCAGTATCTCGACAGACAGCTGCAGCACGCAGAAGCTGCAACTGTGTTTTAAACATCTACAGAAAACACCTGCAGCCAGTGAACAAGAGAGACTGTAGGAAACGATGCTTAAGGCTCAGAGCCTGACAATACATGAAATGTTTTCTCTGTGTAAGCCTAGTCACAATAACTCATTCTGTCTCGGAGGCCTAAAGCCAAAAATGAAATTAACCTAGCATCATAGTGAGAAAGTTTATGCCGCGTGCTGCGGGCCACGGATCGTAGTGAATGCCTACAAAAGTGAAGGTTAAGTAGATGGGCTGCAGGTGTGTTATTTTTAACCCCCCCAGATTAGACAGGAATCACCATGGACTATGATGTTTGCAGATGATATTGTGATTTGTAGTGAGAGCAGGGAACAGGTGGAGGTGGAGTTAGAGAGGTGGAGGTTTGCCCTGGAAAGGAGAGGAATGAAGGTTAGCCGCAGTAAGACAGAGTACATGTGTGTGAATGAGAGGAACCAGAGTGGAAGAGTGAGGTTACAGGGAGAAGAGATAAAGAAGGAGGAGGAGTTTAAGTATTTAGGGTCAACAGTACAGAGTAATGGAGAGTGTGGAAAAGAAGTGAAGAGGAGAGTGCAAGCAGGTTAGAATGGGTGGAGAAAAGTGTCAGGTGTGATGTGTGACAGAAGAGTTTCAGCACAAATGAAAGGAAAGGTGTACAAGACTGTGGTGAGACCAGCCATGTTGTTTGGACTAGAAACAGTGGGACTGAAGAAAAGACAGGAAGCAGAGCTGGAGGTAGCAGAGATGAAGATGCTGAGGTTCTCTTTGGGAGTGACCAGGATGGATAGGATCAGGAATGAATACATCAGAGGGACAGCACATGTTAGAGGTTTTGGAGATAAAGTCAGAGAGGCCAGACTGAGATGAAAATAAGGATTTGGTCAAAAACAGAAATTCATCTTAATACTTTGTCTAAGGAAACAGCATTATACACCCAAACATGACTGGGATATTCCAATGACTAAAAACCTTTAGTACATGCTGCATTACTCACTAACTCTGAATTTTCGCAAATTAGATTTTCGATAATAAATTCTCTTTATGGAAACACCACAATTAAAAAAAAAACAACTCGCATTTATCAAGAAAAAAGTTTTTGAGCTTAGAGGAGGTGGTTTGTGGGGCGTTTCGAAATGGACATTTTTTGCAAAACTGCAATGAAAACTCTTTTTTTCTGATTAAATGCGCTTCTTGGTCGGAATTTCCAGCGAACATTTCAACCTGGACCCCATATGGTTTACCCTTGGGCTGAATTGGTGGGCCACAGATGGGTTTGTCCCCGGGTTCCATGGTGGCCCCATCTGTTTGCTACATTGACTTGAGTGGGCACTCAGTGGTCTGAGTCCCTACGCTACCCAGCAGCCCTGTGGACAGCATAGAAAGTAGCGAGCTCCGCTGCTCAGTGACCGGACTACCTAGTGCCCACACAAGCCAGTTTGGCCAACCAATTCAGCCCACAGGTAAACCATATGGGACCCACATTGAAAATGTTTTGCTTGGAAGTGTCTGTCCTGAACGCTGCACAGCGGGCGCCACGAGAGATCCCACATCGTCACAGATCATTATAAGCAGTGTATCATACGGAATCTCCTCACCAACCAAGATTTCCTCTTCACTTCATCTGTAGGTTCACTTTTGCAGCTTGAAGCCTGAATAAGACGCAGACGTCTCCTTTGAGGATGATTGCGAGAGCTATGAGAGAAATGTTAGAATGGTCATTATGTTAAATGCCGCAGAACATCCTTCTCATGTGCATCTGAGACTGTAAATGGACTGGCGGCGCTGTACGTGCGCGGGGTATGCGCCACACGTGCGCGGGGTATGCGCCACACGTGCGCGGGGTATGCGCCACACTGCTGTGACGTCACCCAAATGCTCCCTTTTAGTGGACCGAATTAAAAAAATACTTGTTCTTATCATCGCCGTGTTTCAATGACATCATGTGAGTTGGTTTGTGTTTATTCGCATAATTATGATTTTATGGAAACTGTGTCGTTGCAAAATTGTGTTTTTTCAACATTTCTAGAATTTTGACAAAGTTTTGCGCAAATGTGTGATGGAAACACAGCTAGTGTGATGCAGAATGTATCTGTGTGTTACGCTACATCCACTTCCCAGTGGTGAAAGTTTGATGTGTTTTCTACTGTCATCAATGTGACAGCTGAGAAGCATTGATAGAAGGTTCTTTAACCTAGTTTTGGAGTAAGAGTGGGGATAATGTGGGTCAGTGTACGGGTCAGATGTCATGCTAAAGTAAATGTCTTCATGTATTCACAGAACTCACGGATGGATGCACTGATGTGCTTCTGCCTGCAGCCATGCCTTCCTGGGTGTGAGAGTGGGGGGGTGCATGTGTTTGTGTGATGGGGAGGGGGTGCACCTTGAGCCCACTGGTGTGAAAAGTGGGTCATTCACAGCGTGAAGGTGAAGCAATTACAGGTCTGCATGAGGCCTGGGGAGCTGGAGGAGGAACAGAGGCCTCTGTAACCTGGAGACAGAGCAACCACGACGCTGCACGTGCCGCGGCGTGCATGCAGCATGTTTGCTGTCTATGTGGGTGGATTGAGCATCCAACTAATCAGACGTGTTATGTGTATCGGTTGAAAGCGTGGCTGCTCACAGAATGTGAGACATCTGCCTCCAACCTTCAGCCTCACTTTCATCTGCAGCCATTTTCAACTTGTCAAACATCTGTTCAGACATGTTTGGAAGGACAATCAAAGGGCTGAGGGAATCTTTCAGATGAATCTTTCAAAGAAAGAAATGTTCCACTGATGAACAATCCTGGAAGAAATTGTTTTCTAATTTTCCACTTCATTCTGTAACTGTTAATATTCTAACTGCCATCAGATTAAAAAAAAGAGAGAATTAGGAGTGACTTAGATCCTTTCAGGATACGTTTATTGCACAGCAAAGTCAGAAGACCTAAAGCCCCAATAAGGGGAAGTCCTGACATTTGCTTCATTCTTTGAATTTGTGTTCAGAGATCTTCCTTTTTTTCTGTTAGTAGAGAATGATTTTACAAGCGTTATCCCACTGGAAATATACAGTAGATCCATTTTATTTACACTATTGTTTCCTTTTCCTTGAATTAAATGCAAAAAATGAAGAAGTTTACAGTAATGTGGGATTGAAAAGGGAGAAACTGAAGGAAAATACACCACAAAAACATTTCTATTTACTTTTATCTGACTTAGGAAGAGAACATTTTTGGTGTTATGGTGTTTGTGTGTGAGGGTGACTAAGGTAGCTCGAGTGTGTAATCACAGAGAGAAAATAAAACAAGATGAGAAAATTAATCACTTTCATCAAGAAGACTTAAAGTGATGTTGAAGTCCAACAATGACTATTTTTTATTTAAAAAACCTTCCCAGTAGTGTTTTAATTATGATTATGAAGTTTGTAACCAAAATCCCACAACCTAAATGTCTTAAAAAGTCATTTTTCATGTTGATCTGAAGCCTCTGTTTCCAAAATCTTCTCTGAGGGGGCGTGGCTTTTGGAAACTGATCCCCCCCTGTCTGATTCTGATATCTCTGTGTCTCTCTAGCATAAATCTTCACCACTGCTCCATAAAAACATCCATCAATCTGGGTAATGTCCAGCCGTATGGTTCTGATCCGGATGTCAGCTGGACGAGGAAGTGAAGATCTTCATGGACAGAACTTCCTCCAAAATCCTGATTCTTTCTCCTTCCAGTTCACCAAAGACTCTTTTAGCTAATTCTCCAATGTTTATTGACTGTGATCAATACATTCAATCATTGGTTTCTCAGAGTTCTTGATAAAATAATCAAAGCTAACATCAAAATGCTCTTTCATTGATTTACAATCCTTTCCAACTGCGGTCAAATGAGCCGCCGTTCACATTTCCGTGGTCACATCAAGAAGCTCCGTGGAGTCTGGTGGAGATTTTCCAGCGTTCTCAGTCCTGCTACCGTAAGTATTGGATGAAACTCACACCAAAAATCCAGTGATGCTGATTTGACCACAGAAATGTGAACGGCGGCTCATTTGACTGCAGTCAATGTGAAGATACCATCTTCTCTTCTCCAGAACCTGAACTAGACACTAGGAACAGATGAGGGTTTAGTGCATGTGCAGCAGAGCTGTTGATGGAAAGAAGATCATTCATTCAAACAGAGTCTGTCCAAGACACTTTGATTGATTTAAAAGGAGAAATACTCAGAAATGATAAACTAAATGATTTCTTATTCATAAAAAATAATTTCATTATTTTTCCATCTTTGTGAGTAAAAAAACAAACATCTCTATGATGACAAACATAACAGAAACATCCAGATTTGACTGTGAGAGAAGGGTCAATGGAGGCCCTAAAGTACGACACAAACAGAACATTTGAAAGAACCAGAGGGAAACATAGAATTCTTTAGAGAAAACAAACAGAGAGAGGAAGCACAAGAATCGAAATGCGTTCAGTTTGAAGAAATGGCAGAAGATTGGGGTACAAAATGAAGAACAGATTGTGGGGGATTTAGACAAGGTGGCCCATGTTCCTGATGCCCCCCCGTTTCACGGCTCCCTCAGTCTGTCAGGGAGAACAGTCCAATCATGCAGACAGCTGTACTTTGGAGGCTGTGGGGGCGAAAGAGAGGAGAGAGGAGACCTTTGTTCCCTGTTTAGTTCCATCAGTGCTCTGATTTCGCTTCTCTGCTGCATGTATGAACATTTCATCATATTTCTGAGCTGTCGTGTTTCTTCTTTTTGTTTCAAGGACAACAAATGAAACCAAAGCCTTGATTGATCCCTCAACAACTTTAACAAGATTTAAATATCTAATTTATTTTTAGATAGTTTCACCTTTACTGTTTTACGTTAAATCAAATTGTTGGAGGAAAAAAGATAATTTTTCTTTCCTTTTGATGCTGCCACATTTTTATGAGTATGACATTTGATACATGACATATTCTGGTATATTTTTGTGTACACATTAAAAGAAGCACACACAATGTTGCCAGATTGGGTGGTTTTGATTCTGATTATAAAGGCAAAAGTTGTTTTGGGAATGTCTGTACTGAGAAAAAATAAATCCACTGTTTTCTGTGTTCATAATATTTGATTAACATGTCTGCCTGTTTTTGAACTTGTGTGTAACATTTGGTTTGTAACTAATGCAATACTGTGTGTGTTTTCAGTTGTGTATTCACATTATACACTTGAATATCTGAAACGCACAAATACAAAATACAGTTTACACACACACAACTTGAAATCACAGCAGGCTGAAACCAACTAGAATTTAAAACGTCTCCTAAACATACAAATCTTTAAAGCAGGGCTGTCCAAAGTCAGTCCTTGAGGGCCGGCCCCCGCTGGCTCTCCAGAAAGCTAAGGAGATAATTAAGGGCCATACATATTTGAAACCCAAATAAAACATTTTGAAAAAGAAGTTTGTGTTTTCCCCACAAAAATGTAAAATGTCCAAAACTTCTTGCTATTCTAAAATAAACATAATTATTTTAATCTTCAAATGTTCTGTTTTTTAGGTTTAAAAACTCAAAATTTCAATTTAAAATTTTTTTTTCAGTTTCAAATATTTTTTTCACTTTTAATAATTTTTTTTTTCATTTTCGAATCTGAAAATTTCCGTTTCAAAACTTTTGGTCCCGTTGTGGGACGTTGGGGCGGGGCTAACACGAAGGACCAATCAAAACCGATGAGGGTTGTGACTTCAGTCCTGGTGCGTTCACTGACTCTGAGAGCTGTGATCATTATGCTCAGATAATGTACGTCTGTATTATTTAACACAACAAGATGGCGCTTTGAACAGGCTAGGACAGTGTTTTGGATGATCAGTTTGTACATAATAAAACTCTGATTTTTACACCCGTCTTGGGACAACTTCAGACTGGGATAGTACAGACTAAACAGACATTTTCTGACTGTAGTTATCACAGTTCTCAGAGTCAGTGAACGCACCGGGATTGAAGTTACCACCCTGATTGATTTTGATTGGTCCTTCGTGTTAGCCCCGCCCCAATGTGCCACAACGGGGCCAAAAGTTTTATAACTGAAATATTCAGATTCGAAAATGAAAAAAAAGAGTTGAAAGTAAAAAAAAGATTTTAACTGAAAAAAAAATTTGAAGTTGAAATTTAGAGTTTTGAAACCTAAAAATCTGAACATTTAAAGCTGAATATGATTAAGTATATTTTAGAATAGCAAAAAGTTTTTAACATTTTACATTTTTTTGGCAGAACACCAACATTTTTTCAATGTTTTATTTGGGTTTCAAATGATATTGGCCTCAAAATAGCTCCAAAGAAATCCCGCCTTATCTGCTGCTGATCACCTGGATCAGGTGTGTTTGGCCAATAAGGAGCTTCAATGGCAGGTTGGTTAGAAAACATGTAGGACAGCGGCCCTCGAGGCCTGGATTTGGACAACCCTGTGTTAAATAGTACTCCTAAATCCCCTGATACACTCAGAAAAAACCACACTCACACACAGATGGTTTACGAGTACATAGGGGGTTGTTAGACTGCTTTAATACCTCCAGATCTGAGTTATATGATGCGTTTAAACGCTGCTAGAATGCTGGGTCATCAGAGTTTTCTCATCAGCCACTTTTAACTTTTTGTGAATAATATCTGGTAAAAAGTTGACATTTTTTATACTGTTTTCAACAGATATGTTCGGATAATTAAGATGAAAAAAGTCTAAATAGGCATTTTTAAAACGCTTTTTAAGAGTTTTCCAGAAGTCACCGCTCACTCTCTCCAGCGCCCCTCATTTATAGGAGTTTATGTTCGTACGTTTTGATATTTGAGTGTACTTGTGAATAGTCAATTGGAAGTACACACAGTTATGCTCAAAATGTATTACATGAGTTACAAATCAAATATTACACACAAATCCAAAGTTGCACAAAAACAGACAGACACAGTTTTAGCCAGTGAGTCTGTTTTCTCTCCAAAGTTTGGAGTTGGTTTTTATTGGTTGTTATTTCCTCACTAAAATACGTTTCCAGCAGGGAGGCGCCATCAGGAGAGGCAGCACCAGCCCTCACCATCATGAGCAACCAATAAAATAAATTTGAATTTGATCATCTGTTCTGTAAATGCTATTTGTATGATTGTAATCCTTTTTATTCTAAAATGTCTATATTTCCTTTTTGCATCTGCAGTTTGCAGATATGAGCATCGTTGGCATGGAGATGGCAACCTCTTGACATGCTGACCTAACAGTCAGTCTGGTTCGGGTTTTGAGTTTGTTTCTCCTTTTTTTCTTGACTGAAACTGGTGCTCACCTCCCCAGCATCGGCTCTGCTGACCTAATGAAGATGAGCAACATGAGTCTTCCACTGTTTGTAATATTTCCTGTGTATAACTCTCAAAGGTGCACATAGTATTCAGACCTGTATCATGCTCTGGCTCTACTTTGGGTTGGAGCTTCACTGGATTTTGTTGTCCTGTAGTTGTATATAGTTGTATATTGAGTTCCTCTCACTGACAATGCAGGTTTACATTTCCATTTTTTATTTTTTTAATTTAAAATGATGAATAAAAGGAAGAAGACCTTTTTGCCATTGGAAATAACATTCAGTCTATAAATGGAAGCCACACATGATGTAACCTAGCAACCAGAAAGTCGCTGTGTGAGACTAAAGTCTTTTCCATCTGCTTTTTTATTGAAGTAGTTAGTTTTAAAGGCAAATTTGTGTTTTAGAATATGTTTTCCATATATAATAAATATTTCCACCAATATTGCATTAAAAAGATTTGTGCTTCTGCAACAGAAGAAAGTGTCACACCAATGACTCACATGAGTATCGGCTAAATTGTTTTGTTCTTTTGCTATAAGCTTTTTTTTTGTTCTAAAATAACGATGTGCCAAAATATCGATATTGTAATATTTTGCAATATTTAGTCCTGCAACTGATTCTTGATGGGTTCTCACTAAGTATTGATCTTTTATTTTCATTTAAAGAGGCTGTAAAACATTATATTCATCATCCTTTGGTGAGTCATTCCTTTGGAGGTAGATAGGGGGCGCACGTTGTACCAATGTGTCTGACAGCTACTTGAATTACTTAACTTTTGTTCTGTTGTTTACAACAATTTAGCACTAAGTAGTGTCACTGCTGTTCATGTTTACTATTGTTAACACTGAATTTTACAGAGAATTCAAATTCAATTGGAGTCAATGCTCGTCAAAGACATAGAATTACTGATTTTAGCAATTTTGCACTGAATTGTGTATTATTTGTAGCATAAAAAAGACACAAGATGTTTATTGTGTGAATGTTTTACAGCATTCAACCTATAATGATTCTCCTGCTCCTTTCTGTACGTTTTTCGGTGTGTAAAAACTCAATCACACTTTCAGCGATTTCAGTAATCTTGGTATCAAAACATTCTGCTCACATTACTGCTTGAATTTTTGGTATTTATAAACTCCATAGTTCTTGAAATATTGAGCAAAATATGCCCCATAGAAAATGAACGAGAAATTGCTCAAATCCTTCAAAAACTTTGTGTATTTTCCAACTTTTGAACTTTCCGTTAGAGACAGCATTCAAGCTTAAAATGTTCAGCAACTACTTGGTTTTTTAAAGGTAATTATGGCCCGCAGCAGCAGTCACTCACTGCAAGGACCATATTGTTTTTGCATTAATATTCTATCTTTCTGCGCCTTTTAACGAAAATTTCACCCCCGCCACATGAACAAAAAACACCTCAAAATTTTATCACATCTAGGGAAAATTGAAAATGAATTTTTGGCCTGTGCGGGTGACCCCGCCCAAAACGATGACATCACAGCGAGTGTTTTCGTAAAAAAAAAAACGA
>NC_050515.1:30388569-30399762 GCF_002922805.2 Oryzias melastigma | reverse complement strand
AATCGCTTATGGGGCCAAAAAAAAAAATATATTTTGAAGCCAATGACATATGTCAGGGATAAGCCCGGGAACATTTGAAATTATTAAGGGATGGCCACATGACCTACGGCTTGGCGGCCATCTTGTGGCGAACTCGGACAAATGATGATTTTCACGTTTTTCAACAATATGGTAAAACAACACTTTTGTTTGTCTGATTTTCACGAATTTTCAGAATCGTGTCCATAGCTCTACAAAAACCCCAGAAGTTTCATTAACCTTTGACCTTGGGAAGATGCCGCCATCTTTAATTTTTTTTAAAAAAAGCACTTTTACTGCAAGCTACAAAAAGAAATACCTCCTAGGGGGTTTTATCAATTGATATGACACATCACCGGCCATAAATGGGAATCTACTGTGAGAAAAATGTTGGAATTAGAAGTTGTAGAATTTGAATGGCGTGCGCGTGGCAAGGTCGCAACCGCCACGGTTTTAGCTAGCTCGCACATATTTAATGCGATTTGCGTAAAAAGAACCACAATGTTTAAAATGCGGCCCTGGTAACCAAAAAAAAGTCGCAAAAAAAAATTTAGTTTGCAATTCGGAAACAAAACCCATGTACATTTGTCGAGGATATCCAAAGGAAGATTTGAAATTATTATGGGATGCCTCCACAACCTATGGCTTGGCGGCCATTTTGCTTCTAAATCTGATATTTTGGGAATTTTGGATGCGCTAAACGAATATTTTGTTCGTCAAAATTCTCACGAAATTTGATGCACATGGCGCTAGCTAAAGTCTACAATGACCCCTAAAGTTTCGTTGGCCTATGACCTTGGGAAGTGGCCACCATCTTGAATTTACAAAAAAAATAGTTTTAATACCAGCTTGAAACAAAAATAACTCTTGAGAATTTTTATCAATTGTTTCCTAAAGCTTTGAGCATAATTGGAAAGGCACTGGCAAAAGAAATTTGGTATATGAAGCTGTGGATTTTGAATGGCGTGTGGATGGTGAGCTCGCAAATTTGGCGTAGTCTTAATGCACGCACATATTTCAATACAGTGCTATAAAAATTGAATTTGTAGATCCCAGGCTGAAGCTTTAACAAGTATTATGACATAGAATATGAACATGTAAGGAATGTGGGCGTGGTTAGCAAATAACCTCTGTTGCTAAGGAGATCCAAAAACATACGTACCAGCACTACTCTAGAAGGTGAGAATGTAAAACAGCTGTTAAAATATTTGTTATAAAATCTTTGATAATTGTAACTTTTTTCTGACTGAGGGTAAAAGCCTCTCTGTTCCAGCTTTGACATAAAACCGTTTCCTGATCTTTTCAGCCACAGGGCTGTCTACATTTACTCAGATTTGGGATGCACTGACATCCCTTTTTCAGCCCGACCAGACTTCACTTCCCTAAATAGTTCCTTTTTGAGTAGGAGTGAGCTTGTAGGAGTGAGGGCTTTTTTTAAGACAAAACTGAAAAAAACCTACAAACATGGTTCTTGGTTCGTTACAATGTGAATTTTGAATATCAAGGGATCAAATAAATAGTGCATATGTCACACAAAATATGCTACATTGAAATTGTGTTCCTAAATATTTTATGTATTTATGTGTAAATAAAAGCTGTAATAAATCTGTTTTCTAATAACCTTCTACTTTAACTTACATTTACTCAAGCCTTAAATTTGTCCAAAAAGCTCACAACTAAACCCAGCAGTGTCAGAATGTGATAAACAGATGACGAGGGAAGAGGATTGGAGACAAAGTTGCCCATGTGGAGCTGAGGTGATTAGTATCTGATGTCTGGCTGTTTGCTCAAAGTGTCAGATTTCTGTCACTGGCTGAACGGTCACAGGAATGGGGCACAACAATTGTGGAATAAATAGGGAAGTAAACATTATTGCATAGTGAAAGTAAGCTAGCCAATGAAGTCCTAAACTTTTGTCCAAATGATCCTATTTTCCTCCTCAAATCGCTCCATTTGTGAGCAGTCCCAAACAATGACACTCGCACACTCACACTAATAACAATTCATTCTCCAGGTGATTAGTCTAAATGGTATTTTTGTTGGTACCTGCTTGTCTGCGGTCAGGACAAGCAGGTGTGAGGATTAAGCACTCTAGTTTGGACTGTTGGGATATTTCCTTTGTTCTTGTCATGGTCTGTTTTCAAGTTTTTCCTCCCGGTCACAGCAGGTTTAGGTTGCATATCCTCCACAGAGTCTTGATTTGTGTTACAGTAATGATCCTCAGTGCATATAAGTGTCTAAATGATTTTAAATCAGGTCGTCTGCTTTGTCACCCTTCCATTGCTCCCACACTATCTGTATATTTAAACCGACTGAAATAACAATAATAATCACGTTTTCAAATATTTTAAATGATAAAAAACCAAAATGATTGTTTTAAAAAGAAAAGTTAATTTTTGTTAGTAATGGTGACTCCACTGTTTGTAGTGTGTACAGCCTAATTCTGCCTACAGATTGGATGATCATCATCACAGCGTATTTTGTCTTGATTTTATTTGTTAAAAGGTTCATTACTTGTTGGTAATGGTTTTATTCATGAGGGTTATTAAACTCACTGGTTCTTGAGAGTCGGGACAAAACAAAACCATCTAATGGATACAAACCATTAATTTTAAAGGTATTGACTTACTGTGTTAGATCTAAATGAAATGGGAATACCGGTGTTATGCTTTTGCATAGATACGTACATGTTTTCAGATATATTTGCTCAAATGTACGACGGTGGTTAAACGGCCTTTGTTATTTCTCTTGTCCTCCGCACTAGGTCACAACAGTCACCAGCACTGAAGCTGATTTCTTCACACAGAGCTCCTTACCTATTGCAGAATCAGTCTTCCAGCCTGGTGCAGGTCAACAATTGTGTTTCTGGTGTCCTTCGACAGCTCTTTGGTGTCTTTTACATAGATAACCAGTTCCAACAGGTGCCATTAATACAGGTTAACGAGTGGAGGACAGAGGATCCTCTGACAGGTCTGTGAGAGACAGAAATCTGGCTTGTTTGTAGGGAAACAAATACTTATTTTCCATCATAATTTACAAAGAAATTCCTTAAAAATCAGACAATAAGATTTTCTGGATTTTTTTTTCTTATTTTGTCTCTCATAGTTGAGGTCTACTGTGATGAAAATTACAAGCCTCTCTCATCTTTTTAAACGAGAGAACTTGCACAATTGGTGGTTGACTGTGGGGGGCGACCGTGGTGCAGCGGTAGGGCGGTCGACTCCTGATCGGTAGCGAACAGGTTCGATTCCTGCCTTGTCCGCCCATGTGTCGAAGTGTCCTTGGGCAAGACACTGAACCCCGAATTGCCTCTGGTGGAGGTTGGCGCCAGTGTTCGGCAGCAGAGCCACCACCAGTGTGTGAATGTGTGTGTGAATGGGTGAATGGGTCTGTGACTGTAAAGCACTTTGGGCCCTCGAAGGAGGGTAGAAAGCGCTATACAAGTATACACCATTTGACCAAATACTTTTTGTGCATCACACAGTTGCTGCAGATTTGTCAGCTGAACACCTCCTGTTCCACCGCATCCTAACGGTTCTACTAGGTTCTGGTGACTGTAGAGGTCATTAGAGTCCAGTGAACTCATCGTTCTAGAAACCAGTCTGAGATGATTCCAGTTTATGACATGGAGTCTTATCCTGCTGGAAGTAGCATCAGAAGATGGTACTCTGTGGTCATAAAGGGATGGACATGGTCAGAACAATACTCTGGTATTATTGTTGACCAGATATACAGATTCACAAATGAGACAATTACCTGGGAAGCAGAGGATGAAAGAAATACGACATTTTGTGTTACCCTGAAATCCCTCTCACCTTGCTTGCTCTCCCTTTTCCTGTAAATGGTGCACACAGGAGTCTCCAACTAAGACAAAAAACCTACATGTTTTGGCTGGACACGGTACACTGAACAAATAGAAGCTCCAGCAGGTGCACATACAAGGGAAGACAAACACCTGACTTTAGCACCCACCTCTTCTTTTCACAGCTGCCTCGTCTCAGTCAGAGGGAGAATGCACCAACCATCATTTTCTACAAGTTCAGCAAAATGATGGGACTACAGATAAAAACTGTGGCATGGCTTTCAGAAATTGTCCTTCCTTCTTGAAAAAAACCTTTATAACAAGACAAGGTCCAGTCACAATCACACAAGAGCCCACAGGTCTTCATTGTGGGTTTTCATTACCACAAAATACAGCAAACACGAGATTACAACAACACTGACTGTTGGATATCTAATCACTGGTTGTGCCGCGGTTCTCTCTACATTTCACTTTCCTTGATCTTGGTTGTCAGAGCAGGCCTGTGTTTGACTTTGATAATGGCTATGATTTGTTATTTGGCTTTGAGGGATATTTTGTAACATGTCTGGCCACATTGGAACCAGACAAGACTTTTAAACAACTTCCCACGGACCATCGATGGGAAAGGATAACACAGGGCCACTGTAGGTGGCAGAGATACACAAACTATCAAAGTGTGTTTACATCTACATGTGTGTGTGTGTAGCTAAAGTAAATGTTTGTGTACATGAGTGAGTGGAGGTGGTAGGGGTTATAATCTGCTCCAAACTGCTTGTGGGCAGAAACAAGGTGGGCGAGACAGTAAAACAAAGAGAGAGCCAGCAGTGGAGTGGGGGGGGGGGCAAAAAAATAAGTTGCCAAGAGAAAGGAAATACAGAAAGAAGAAAAATAGTGGTGATGGCAGCAAAGAATGAACCCGGTCTACCGGTGGTTAAAAGACACTGAACGCTGTGCTTTCTCCTCTCTGCTATTGAAATGTCACAATCTGGAAACCTAGATCATTAGATATGTACGCTGCTTGATCACCCTATTAGGGACATCTCAAATACAGTATGTCTTTGTTTAGTGTACGAGCTGACATTTAGTCCAAAAGTGTTGTGAATTACAAACAGGAAATTGATACCAGTTATCCATATCCCATGTTAACATTTGCCACAGCCATAAGACTATCCAAAAGCCAGAATAAATGCAGTACACCTACATCTAATATTTCAACTACATGTTATACTTTAATTATCAGTACTGCAGCTCACACAACAGAGCAAAAAAAAAAAAAAAACTAAACATTTCTGACTATATTTTAAAAAATTCAATTTTTTTCTGCTATTACCAGTTTTGTTTGGTCTCTAGTTTTATTAGGGCTGGGCGATACCGAGCATTTGAGTATCGATCCAATACTGGCCAATATCACTGATATTGATACCGATATTGATATTTTTCGTAAATGTGATGAATGTGACATGAACCTCAAAATGTCAATTGTTTTAGTCGCCGTGAATGCTTTGTTTTTTTAATTCCTTGATAAACATAAAAACAGAATTAGGACAATATTTTCAATTAAATGGAAAATAGTTTATTAAAACAAAAACTTCTTTAAACTAAATAAAAATGAACAAAACAAATAAAATCAAACAAATTAAAATTAAACAAGTCAAAAGAAACAAATAATTGTGATATAAAAATAAATCAAAATCCTTAGCGAATAAAAAAAAACTGCTGCCAGAAATACAAATGGTTTTTAACTTCTTAGCATTTAAATAGAACAATAAAACAGGTGAAAAGTAACAACTCAGCATTTAAATAGAGTGAATAATGTGTGCCTGCTGCTGAGCTCTCACAGGACTGGTGAGAGTGGTGAGGCGGCGACTCTGCTGGGTCCTTATAGCAGATACAGGAAAGTTTCAAACAAGAGTGGAAATATTGATATCTGTGGGCTTTACATCAATATTATTGACATCATTGATTGATCCGCCAGCATTATTTTTAACCCACAAAGGTGGGAAAGTTGAAGTACCAAGTTTTTTGTCTTTTTTTAAAGATTCCTGAAAGAATACTATCCTTCTTATCAGCACCACAAAAACTACAGACTTGTGCATTCATTTTTTAAAAGCACAGATGAAACTAGATATATAACATTACCTGCAATAGTGCTAATGTGAATGCTGTAAGATGAATGATGCTGCTGGAGATGCTAGTGCTGATAGCTGAAGATGCTGAAACTGAAAGCTTGCCAAAATATTAGCTAAAAGTCAAATTAGCCAAAAACTATAAAAATGTCTTATTTTGTCAAAGCAGCTAGCATAATGTTAAAATAGTAGCTAAAATCAAAATTAGTCACATAAAAATAGGGAAAAAAATCTAATTTTGACAAAACAGCTAGCATAGCACCAAAATTTTAGCTAAACTCAAAATTTGCCAGAAGAACTAAAAGAAGTCCAATTTTGCCAAAACAGCTAGCATAATGCTAAAATATTAGCTAAACTCAAAATTAGCTTAAAAATTTGAAAAAAGTTTAAATTAGCCAAAAACAGCTAGCATAATGCTAAAATAAAAGCAAATTATCCTAAAACCCAGTAGTTGCTGAACATTTTAAAGTGTATATTGTGTCTGTAGCTGAGCGTTCACAGAAGTTCACAAGTTTCAAAATGCAGAAAGTTTTTGAAGGATTTGACCAATTTCTTATTAATTCCCTAAATGTTGAGTTTTTGCTCAATATTTCAAAAACTAGAGTTTATATATGACAAAAATACAAGCAGTAATGTCCTGAACGTGGTGAACGTTTCATGTTATGCTTCTGCAAAGCTGTTTTTGTTTTTAGAGGTATAATACAAAACACACTGAGAATTAAGAACTTTATTGATGAATCAGATTTGATTCAATGAAAATATGGGGCTATATGAATGTGGCAGGGCTGCACGGTGGCGCAAGTGGTTAGCGCTCTCGCCTCACAGCGAGAAGGCCCCGGTTCAAATCCCGGCTGGGACCTTTCTGTGTGGAGTTTGCATGTTCTCCCCGTGCATGCGTGGGTTTTCACCGGGGACTCCGGCTTCCTCCCACCGTCCAAAAACATGCTTCATAGGTTAATTGATGACTCTAAATTGTCCCTAGGTGTGAATGTGAGAGTGAATGTGTGTGTGATTGAGGCCCTGTGACAGACTGGAGACCTGTCCAGGGTGTACCCCGCCTTCGCCCATCAGTGGCCGGGATAGGCTCCGGCACCCCCGCGACCCCGAACGGGATGAAGCGGTCAAGAAAATGGATGGATGGATGTGGCAGCAAGGTGGCTGCATTCATATCACTTCACCTCTAAGAATTGACACCTGAGTACTAGAAATGCTGCAGTGCTACATATCCTCTACATCTATAATTAGATCTTTAGCAGAGCCGGAGCACTGAGGGTTCAGTTTTGTCAACGCAGCTGAAAGGCATAGCTACTGACCAATGAGGATTAAGGATATTTAGGATACAAGAAAAGAAACAAGAATATTAAAGCATGAACTGCGTCAACTCCACTCAGAAATATTTAAAATACATCTCCAGGCTTCAGAATTTAAACCTTAAAAAGGTAAAATAAAGACAAAGAGTAATTTGAAGTTCTTCTGGCTCATTTGTTCTGTGCAAAAATACTTTGTTCCTAACTTTGCAGAAAGTTTCCATGTTCTGGTCCTTGATAATTATGGTGTTGTAGAGTTTAACAAGTCTGAGAATAGAATAAGAAATTGGTATTGTAACTATTATTTCTGTGTTTCCTCATCCGATTCATAGTCAATAGGTTCATTTAGAACAATTCAATTCATTTTATTTTATTGTTATTAAAGGCCCGATATTATCTTACACTTATTCTAACTTGTATAGTTTTGACTAAATATAATGTTATGAAGAGTAAAATTTAGAGTTATTTAAGATTTGAGTTCATTTATTCTGGAAAAACCTTACTGCCTGTTTTTATTCATGATTATGTTAAAAAGTTACAGTTTTAAAGTTTTAAAAATGTAGTTTTAGAGTGTTCAATAAGCCTTCATCTTGTTTGGCCCGCGACCTAAGGTGTATTTTGGATTTTGGCCCCTTGGGTGATTGAGTTTGACACCCCTGCCTTAGTAGATGCCAAATTAGCCCCCAAAAAAACTAGCTTGTTGGCTAAACACTAGCTAAACTCCAAAGTAGCCTAAAATTCCTCAGTAAGTTAATTAGTCAAAAATGTTAGCCTGTTGCTAAAATAGAAGCTAAACCCCAAATTAGCCTATAAAAACCTCAGTAAACGACAAATTCGCTAACAATGTTAGCATGTTGCTAAAATTAGCTGAACTCCCTTTTTTTAAATTACTCTAACAGATGAAAACATAAAACATGAATAACTGTATTTAAAGTCTTGTTGTTAATCTACTTAAAATGTTGACATTTGAAGACTTTCTTATTTGTTTCATATGGGGCATATTTTGTTCAGTATTTCAAAAAAAGGTTTATAAATACCAAAAAAACAAGCAGTAATGTCCTGAACGAGCTGAACGTTTTCATACAAGATTGCTGAAATCACTGGAAGTGTGATTGAGTTTTTAAATGCTGAAAAACATCTGGAAAGGAGCCGGAGAGCAGGAGAAGGCTTACTAAGCCTTCACACAAGTCTCAAGTTAAACATGGTTTGGTAATAGGTTTAGGTGGGTGTACTCCACCAGAGTGGAGCAGACGACCCGATGTTGGCTGGCGGGCGTGGATGTCCTTACATAAGGTCGTCTGAGGTGGTGATGAGCAGGTGTGCAGGATCCAATCTTTAGCTAGGTGGCTCTGACAATGACAGTAACTCAGTGCATGTAGACATGATCAAGACGATCTACTGCTGATCAAAGCCAGCTTCAGAAAGGAGGAGAAAGATTGAAGAGACTTGGAGCACGCCATGAGTGTACCAAGAGTATGTCGTCTGAGTATGCTCCTAATCATTGACTGTATATGAAGATTGGACTGAGCGAGTTTGACTTCATCCTCAGAAAGTTATTTACTTCCTGCTCAAACCAAATTAAGTCAATTCTATCGCCATGTTTTCCTGAAATGAAAGCCGCCATTTTGGAGTCAGATGACATCAGAAAGCAGTGATTGGTCCGAGTCGATCTGAGTCAATGTTTCTATGGCAACTGCTCCCACCAATCAGGAGTAAGCTTGTTTAAAGTCCACACCTGTTCCACTTGAAACAAGCTTGAGGGAATCTGTCCATCAAACGGTTCAAGTGTTGGAGGTGTGGCCAGCGGGCACTGCGCTCTTGTAACTGAGGCAACTGATTGGTCAGTTTAAAACGTGCAGTAAAATTATAATATGAAAAAATGTAGCTTAATCTAATAGATATTTTTTTAAAACGATTAGTTGGTTATTCTTCCCAATAGAATGACTGAGTAACAGCTGCTTGTTTCTCTATAGAAGTCAGTGGGATTTTCTGGGAGCAGAAACTTCCTGTTTGGAACGTCAGTAGAGAGGAGTCAGTTCCCTTATACAGTCAATGCTTTTGCTATACAAAAGTATGGGGGGGGTGGTTGTGATAGTGGAGTAGTGGGGGCGGGGGGTGAATACGTACAGCTGAGCTTTCAGGCCTTTATTTTCATTCTCTATTTTATTCTCTATTCCCATTTCTCATTTCTCGTGCCTGTAATTTCACAAACGGGACCATCTCACGAGAACTGAGGCGTGACTCAGACCTACACAGTGTTGTGGCTGGAAGCTGTGACTCAGAGAGGAAAGGGAATGGAGGGTGGGGATGAGGGAAGGGGGAGGGTGGCAGAAAAGACTCTGTAATGGTGGGTGTCGCAGAAGAAAACTATCCTCTCCACCCAGGGCTGCAGAGACCAGTAGCCATAATCCCTCAGCACATGCTGTGTATGCGGATAAGAGCACCAGAGAAAGACCATCCACAACATCTGCTAATTATCAAGCGGACGGCAGGCCTGCACACTAGATCAGAGCAGTCCCAGATGTGTGTCGTGAAGGACTCTCAGAAATTGAACGAGTGCACTCGGTGAAGGATCGTCAATAACAGGGAAAGGATTTTACAAGAAGCAAACTGACTTAAAGTGAGAATATTGTCTAGATCTGTGATTTTGTTTGTTCAAATGTGCATCAAGGAAACTACTGGTGCCACTTTCACAGCTGAACTTACAGGCATATCAGCAATATATGTTTTACGGTTTGTTCACTTTCCTTGTGTCTCCGTCCGTCTTTTTTCTATTTTGTTCTCTCCATACATAGAAGATGAAAGGCAGACTCATTTCCATACAAATAGAACGAGGACCTGCAGCCCAGGTGCCCAGTGGAATTACAAACATTTGTTCTCTTCCTGGGAGTGCTTTCCTTTACCACTTCTGTTTTAATCTTTCTCTTTACTTTAGATCTCTATTGTTTTCCACTCTGCAATCCACTGTGTCCAATCTGCCCCCCCCCCACTTTTTCATCCACATCAAAACTAATCTTACACTTCTACAGAGATTGTTGAAATGTTTCAAAGAAAAACAAAAAATGGTTGAGCCTCAGTCACAACGGCCCTTACAGGTGGACACAGGCTGTCTGTGGGCGAAAAATGATCTGTATGGAAAAACACAGGTGACCCGGACCAAAGATTAAGACTGTAGACTGTTCAGTGAACCCATAGAGCAGGGGGGGGGCAAACTCAATCACACAGGGGGACAAAATCCAAAACCTTAAGTCGCTGACCGAACAGGATAAACATTTATTGAACACTCTAAAAATACATTTTTTAAACTTTAAAACTGTAACTTTTTAACATATTTATGAACTAGATATATAGCATTACCTGTGATAATGCTAGTGTGAATGCTGTAAGATGAATTTGGCTGCTAAAGATGCTAGTGCTGATAGCTGAAAACACTGAAATTTATAGCTAAAAATGCTAAAGCTGATAGTTGAAAACATTGAAGCTGAAAACTGAAAAAAAAAATTAGATTAGCCAAAACAGCTGGGATGTAGCTGAAGAAATAGTTCAACTTCAAAACAGCCTAAAAATTAAAAAAATTAAAAAAAATCTGAAATTAACCAAAACAGCTAGCATGTAGCTTAAATATTAGCTAAACTCTCAAATAGCTTAAGAATCTTAGTAAATGCCGAAACAGTCCAAAAAGCTAGCAGAATGACAATTTTTTAAACTTTAAAATCGTAACATTTTAACATAATTATTAATAATAAAAAGGAAGGGAATATTATTCCAGAATAAATCAAATATATATATATATATATATATATATATATATATATATATATATATATATATATATATATATATATATTCAAATTATTGCAATTAATTAATCACAGTCATTTCAGCGTGTTACTTTTTTTATCACGTTAATTTCATTTTTGCGTCAGATGGTTACTTCTGT
>NC_050515.1:30372435-30388287 GCF_002922805.2 Oryzias melastigma | reverse complement strand
GCTATCTTAATATAAATATACATATATATGTATATATATTCAAATTATTGCAATTAATTAATCACAGTCATTTCAGCGTGTTACTTTTTTTATCACGTTAATTTCATTTTTACGTCAGATGGTTACTTCTGTGTTATGAACACCTTGAGGAGTATTTTATCTTGTTCATAACAAGGTCTTTAAGAAAAATATAAATATTAAATAAATTATTAGTACTTCCGTGCTGTTTTTTTTATATATATGTATATATATATATATAATATTTTTTTTATTATTTTTGTTATGAATAATCCAAACAGTAGCAGACAGTAACAACCCCCCTCCTCACCCCATCCCCGGGCAACCTATAAAACATACAGAAAAGTAAACAGTCTTCAATACACATTAAAAAATAAATAAATCGATAAATAAAAACATACACAACAACGACTTAAACAGAATACAGATGTTCCAGGTCGTGACTTTTGCTTATGAGCTAAGGGAACAAAGGAATGTTTTGTCCCATGAAAAGTAGATCCCTTAAGTCAGCAGTTGTTATATTTTTAAGTTTAAATTGTTTTTCACAAAAACGTACTAGTAAATAAGCGTTGTCATGATAACAATCTGGACCTGATTTTTTTTTTCCTTTCTTTTTTTTTTTTTCCAAGATTAAAAAAAATACCCACCATTGTTGTCAAAGTAAAGGTTGCCATTTATAATAATAAAAAAAACCTTCATAAAGTCACCTTTTTAGTTTTATTTTGATCTTTTATTATGCCGCAATGTCACAAGCTAAAATAAAACACCTCCAAATTGAAGCTTTTAACAGCAATTATTAGGTTAAAAATCATTGCCATTAAAATCGATTAGAGTTCTTAACTACATGTCAAAACGAATTAATCTCACAAAAAATAATGGCATGACAGCACTAGTACTGCTACAACCCTGGTCTGTCCAGCACTAAGTGTGTGCATGTTATGTCTCTTTGAGTCCCCCATCCCTGATCTGAATCTTTTATTTCTTTTTGTTACTCCTTCCTCTGGGCTGGGACTATCACATGTGTGGTGAAGTGTTGGTATGTGTCTGTAAGGACGTATGTGATGCTGTCCTATATGGTCCCTAAAGCAATACCTTACTATTTTAGTATTGCTCACAATCAGATTCAGTTGGTTTACATTTATACTGTAAACTGTTGCATATCAGAGCAAAAACAATATTTCTCTGAAGAAAGTTCATAAATTAATTGCATAAACAGCTGAAAATCTGCTATGATGCAAAAAAGGAGCTAAAGCTCTGGTGTGAAAGTTCCACTCCATCATCTTTTGATCTATTTTCAAAGTGTTCCCAATGGTCTTTTCATTATGATTAGGATGTTTTTAACCCAAATCAAAAAAGTGTTGCTTTTTAGAACACAGGAGAAATTCACCTCTGAGTTGTGGGCGGAACTATTGGCGCGGAGTAAGCCTGCCCTGACTTCCCGTCATCCTTTTGTTTACACTCTTTTCTGCTAGCTTACCGTCCCTCACAACCTCAACCTAACTTTGATGTTGCAACAAAAACAATGAGCAATATGGAAGCTATCCAGCCGTACAGTTTAGATCCAGATTCCAGCTCAGACGTGGAAATCAACTACCTACTTTGCAGTCCTACATCATAAAAAATGCTGCTAGAAAATTAAGCAAAACTAATTTTCATTGGAGTCTGTCTTTAAATGGCTGAACAAAGCAAATTAAATATATTGCTCAAGTTGTTGCACCCGGAATATAGCAAGACTGGAAAAGCTCTCAAAGAAATGTGCTATCAAGGTGCTAATGTCCATCAAGAGGAAGACATGACATCATATCTGTGAACTCATTACCAACACCCTGGAACTGATCACTGAGTCAAAGGTTGTGAATTTAACTTAACTCTCATTCTTTTCAAAACAATACTCTACACTGAAGTGGCACTGCCATCACTGTCTGTGCTGACCACAAGAACAAACATCCAGAACACTAAACAGAGCAACAGCAAAAAGTCAACATTCTGCTGTGTTTTCTTTGGTAACATTGAGGGTTGAAATATGACAAGGTTAATAAGGGAATGAATGAAATAACATCCTCTGTTTACTTGTCTTAGCTGCACTCCCACGGAAGCCAGAAACAGCAGGACAGAGGCACGGAAAGAGGGAAATGAAGGGAGAAAAGATAGCAGGATGAGAGTGAGAAATCTAGATGACAAATTGATGATGCCATTCCCACTTTGACACCCACCTACTCCTGCCATGTGCTACGGTTTGCTTTGGAGGGGAAAAAAAATAGAACTGATGGAGCCACACTCCTCCTCCCTCCTCTTCTCCCGTCCCTTTTGACTCCAGCCCCCCCCTCTCCTTTCTCTGTCCTCCTCCCACTCTCCTGGTCGCTGTTTGGTCAAGGTAGAAGTCATGATAGGGGCTGCCCCCCCCCTCTAATATCTGTCATTCATCACATCCCACAGTTGACAACTGCCTCCACCCACATATACTTTCACCTCTGCATTTTAATAAACACAGTCTGTTTAATGGACAGTAATACACTTGTTGTGAAGCACTGCGTAGAATAGTTCCTGCAGCTGCAAATGTTGTGTTTCTTTTTTATATTCAGAAACACAGAGAGTGCATGAAAACAAAATCCATTTAGTCACATGTGGGAGCAGATATTGTTCACATGATATGAAGAAAATATGTCCACTTCTTCACGTTGTGCACATGTCTGAGAGCCAGTATCTACGGTAAAAGAAAAGACACTCATAGTTCCGTCTGACTGCAAATCGGAGCAGAATTTGATGAGTGCTGTGAGAGCACTGAGAGTTCTCGTGAGTGTGAAGCAAAGAGGGGACAGAGATAACAAACGTGTCGTGTTTTACTGCGACTCACATGGTGGTAGCTCCCCCCACGGTGACATTCAGGCCCCCACATTTGTCATTCAGTGATCTCATTGTTGTCGGCCACAAATAAACGCACGCGCTCATCCACCAAGACATGACCTCAATATTTTCCCTGAATGCAAAAAGAAGTTTGCAGACCCAGGTATGCAAGAGAGGCAGCACATGACATGTGCACATATATACAAACAGCACAGCTGAAGGGTGCAACAGCCTGAGCGCTTCAGAAACCACTCGCCCCGTGCACTGTGAAACTGGACAGAGAACGTATGTGTGGGAGGTAGAAGCCTAAGCCAGCACCGTGAGAGTTAGATAGAAAGTGAAGGTAAGAAAAACAGCTCACATGCAAGGTAGACCTGTCAGATCCACTAACTCGCACGCTCAAACTAGGCCACTCGTGGCCTTTGGGTTTGCCCTTTTAAAAAGAAAGATCAGCTTCTCTCTATGTTAAGGTGGAACAGAGAAGTTTAACATCTATCCTTTCTAAATAGGACTAAACTAAAGTACTAATGATGCTCGTCTGGTCAACATTTATTATTTTGGGGCACTTGACAAGAGCCAGGTTTAACACAGGTATGAATATTCTGGGCTTTCTCACTTTTACATCTTGTGGTACTTTCTTATGCACTGATAAAAGTTCTGTGAGCATGCACACATCAGACACAAACCATATGTGAAATGCAACTAACTGTGAAGAACGTTAAAGTCCCCTATGACAATCGCTTGTATTGAAAAAGAAAACATTCCCAGTACTGTTTTAATTATGATTATAAAGTTTTTAACCAAAATCCCACAACCTAAATGTCTTAAAAAGACACTTTTCATGTCGATCTGAAGCCTCTGTTTCCAAAATCTCCTCTGAGGGGGCGTGGCTTTTGGAACTCCACCCCTGATCTCCCCCGTCTGATTATGATAGCTCTGTGTCTCTCTAGCATAAATCTTCACCGCTGCTACATAAAAACCTCCATCAATCTGGGTAATGTGGTTCTGATCGGATTGCTTAATAAGCATTCACACTATAGTGATTCTCCTTTTTGTAGATTTTTGTAAAGACTCAATCACACTTCCACCGATTTCAACAATCTTGGTATCAAAACGTTCAGCTCGTTCAGGACATTACTGCTTGTATTTTTGGTATTCATAAACTTTATCGTTTTTGAAATATTGAGAAAAACATGCCCCAAAGGAAAAGAATAAGAATGTCTCCAAATGTCAAAATTTTAAGTAGATTAGCAACAAGCATTTAAATATAATCATGGACTATGTTTTAATCTTTTAGAGTAATTTTCAAAAAATCTGGAGTTTTGCTAATTTTGTTTATTGATTAATTATAGGCTGTTTTGGAGTTTAGCTAGTATTTAAGCAGCAAACTAACTTTTTTGTTAATTTTGAATCTACTGAGGTTTTTTTATGCTAATTTGGAGTTTAGCTCATACTTAAACTCTCACACTAAATATCTTTACAAAATTGGCACGAGTTAGGGATTTTTAAGTCATTTTACTACAATTTTTTCCCAAAATTCAGTTCAACTTTAGCACTTTTTCACAGTGTCTCTTATGAAATTTCCAGTCTTTTAGCAAATTAACATTTTCCAAATAGATTTAGCATTTTCAGCAAATACTTTCAGCAATATAAGAAAATTGCATCACCATTTTCAGCAAAAAGCTTAGCAACTACTTTCACCAAAAATCATTCTCACCAGCATTATCACAGGTAATGCAACTTTTCTAGTTATACTTGTTGTCTTTTCTAAGAAAAATGCCAAACGAACATGTTAAAAACATGATTTTCATCTGAGGGGACTTTAAATTGTTTGAGGAGAAAACATTTAACCTTTCAGGAGTGCAAGCCTTTGCTTGCATAAAGAAGCCAGAGCTGCATTTCTGCTTCTCCTCTGAAGCTTCTTTGAGATGGATGCCAGCGTCTGTGAAACTCCCCAACTAACAGCTAACACCTCAAATGGAGCGGCATGGTGGGAGTGGGAGGATAAGGAAAGGAATGGTGTGAATGAGAGAAGGAGGTGAGCTCAAGGCTATGGAATCAGGAAGTGCTTTTTGCTTTATCAGTCTGCAGCTCTACAACCACAACCCCCACCCACACCACCCACCCACCCACACAATCACTGCTCCACTGCATTCTAACTGGAATGCTGACTCTCCGTCCCAACCTACCTCCTCCATATTCCTCACCAATTACAGTAAGGAAGAAACAGAAACTGCAGGCCATCTTATCTTTTCGAAGAAGTCCACAGACAAAAACCTCATCCAAAGGTTTATCATCTGTACTTTTGTTTAATGCCACCTTTAAGCAATAGAAAATCTGTCTGAGCAGGGGCGGGAAAGGCTCATTTTTCTCACAAGGCTTTTAGAAAAACCCAACAGAATCAGACGGGCAAATCTCAGTCTGATCTGATATGTTTTGCTTTTAGATGTGGCATTTCCACAGACTGAAAAAGGGAGAAATGGTCACAGGCACACATGGCTGTGGTAAAACTAGTTTCTGCCGTTTTTTTCTGAGGAAAAGTTCTGCTTTAAAGGGGCCATACTATGATTTCCTTAAGTCTTTCAAAGTAAACTATATCTATATATAGGATCATATATTACCTTTGGAACACTAAAAAACAAATTATTTATGAAATAGTTATTTTTGTGGACTCTTTTCACACCGGGAAGTAAAACGACTCGATCTCTGAGACTAGATCTCCAAGGGCTGTCCTCTTCACCCACAAAAAAACCCAAACATTTTTTATTTTTATTTTGATGTACACACTGAGCAGCTCGTCTGTTTGTCCCCCAAATTTGCCCCAGACAGAATGGGGATGCTAACGGGTTCATTTTGCCGTCAAATTCAGTCAAAAAGGATTTATTGAAATGATGACATATAATCTCTGTATCAAAAATCCTCTTTTCTTTCATGTGGATCTGTTTACCTTTCTGTTTCTCCCTTTCTCCTGCTGTCTTCCCAATGTCCTCGTCTGCTTGTGCCATTCTCAGATACGTTTAGGATTCACCTCAACATGTTATTCAGATTTCTCACCAGCCTGTGAGCTCCTCTGCTACTGCACGAAGTTTGAACGCTAAAGAATGAGCGTTTCTTGACCAGCTGTAGCTGATCACTGTTACCTCGAGCTACTTGCTTTGTGGAGAAAGTGTTCATGTTTTGTGATGTCAGCATGTGAGGACCTGCTTGTTTTTGTGGGTATGGGAGGGGCTGCTGCAGACAGTGCAGGTTTTTAGAGGATTACTCAGAAATGGAGGAACAGATCAAAATACCTCTTTGGGGTTCTATATAGTGAGGAATGATCAGTAGAATACACTTAAAAGCTCAAAATGTAAAACTTTCATGGTATGGCACTTATATGCTAAAACTAAACTATAACTTTTATCGCTTTGACAAAGATAGTCTTTTTTTTTTTTTTCGAAGACCTCAGATTCATCCAGATAATACCTTTTTGACCAGGGGTGTCTAACATATGGCCCAAGATGGTTTAATCCGGCCCAGTCCTGAAGAGAAAAACATACAGGTATGTAAAAAAAACAAGTTTCTAGCTCATTACTGTGGCAGGTTATAGTTCATTAAAGGCCTCGTGCGGTGAAAATCGTGATTTTTCTTAAACTGCAATAAAACATTAGTATTTAGGTCACAAATGAACCCCCGTATAATTATTTTGTCACCCGCGGCCCCGTGCACTCTCTTCAAGCGTTCAAAGATAGCGCGGTCGCTCAGATTTTGGGCAGCCACCGATAAGTAGGTCATAGGTCGTGTGACGTCAGTACAGGAACATACAGCTAGATCTGCTAGTGTTGTGATGACTTTCTGGGCATGGAATTACTTAACATAATAGAATTTGGACTGCCGTGGATTTGGGGATTCGAACGGGATAATGGTGAATAGGAGTGTGGTATTTGGGTGCAGTAATGTGCCGAAGAAGGGGGTCTCCCTTCATGAATTTACCGTTTCAATAAAGGAGAGGGGCGCTTTGAGCCCTCCCCGGCCCTCCGGAGGAGGAACACGGGGGGTGTACGGGCACCTGGCGGGCGCGCGCCGGACGACCAGGGTGAGGCCCGCGCGCCATGCTGAGGGGGGTTTGCGGTTCCGAGGCCCCGGGCCGGGCATGGGGGGCGCTGTGGGTTCGCCAGACGGTTGTCCGGCGCCGGCAGCCAAGCCCGCACGAAGGGTTTTTACTCCCTCCCGGGGCCGTGAGGCCGGCAGGGGTGGCCTCCGCGCGGGGAGCAGGAGGACCCCGCCGGCCATCTGGAAAGAGGACCCGCGCGGGGGTTGGTTGCACGCGGGCGAGGGAGGCCGAGAGGGCGGCGGGGGAGCGAGCCCACCCGTCGCCGCTGCAGCAGCAGACCCGGGCGGGGGGGCTCCGTCCGCCTTGGCCCTGGAGGAGGACAACAAAGGACGCTCCGCAGCAGCGGCGGCGCCTTTCCTTTTCCGGTAGTGATCCTTCCGCAGGTTCACCTACGGAAACCTTGTTAGGACTTTTACTTCCTCTAAATAGTCAAGTTTGATCGTCTTCTCGGCGCCATCGCTGTATGAGCTTTCACCATCTTCATCCGAAGCCCCTGTATCCTCAGATGAGGAAACCTCCGGTTCAAACTGGTAGGGCTGTACACCCTCCGAACCCTGTGTCGTTAAAATTCCCGTGTTTGATGAAGGCTCATCATCTTCATCCAAAGAAATATCCGCTAAATTGTGGTCTACGTCGCTTCTCAAACCGTCCGCCATTGTTGTTTACACTCTGGGATCCCTGAAGTGACGTCACGCGCAGCCCCCGCCCATCAGCGCCTATCGCCCAAATTTAAAGCTGTGCACGACCATAAAATGATCAATAAAATTGCGCTGGATCATTTTAAGTCAATATTTTTATCAGATTCATTTTTCAAGTTCCATTGACTTTCTAAATTTAAAAAAATGATTTGCCACTGCACGAGGCCTTTAAAGAACTGACCGCAATGCACAATTCCACCACTAGGGGGAGCGAAGGAAACACAAGACCGGCATAACAAGAGACCAAGAAATAAACATAATAAACAATGTGATATAAGTGATTAGGGTAGTAGGTGGTTTGAGGCATTTTTTTCCAATTGAGAAAAAAACAAAACAAAAACAAAGAAACAGTTAACCAGTTGACCAAAGGTTATGTTACTGGTCCTGCTCAATTGAGATTGACGGGTCGAATGTGGCCCCCAAACCAAAATGAGTTTGACACCCCTGCTTTAGACAGTGCGAATGCTGACTAATTTGCCTCTTAAACGTCCTACAAAACCCAAATAAAGTCACTTCATTCCACTCTACATTTAGGCATTTAAAGGGTAACCAAACCTTAAATCGACTTCTTTGTCTGTTGACCTCTTTAAATGGGGCTTAAAAGTGCTGTCTGATGGTCATTGCCAATGTTTTTGATAAATGAAAGTAAATTGTTTAATTCTTGAAAGTCAAAAATCGTCTGTGTGCTGCCCCTACAGGTTGAGGTATTACAGTCGAATTTTGTGATTGGTCAAACTATTTAAGTTTCAGAAGTCTGCCGTCATGATCTGCAGCTCCAGTAATGATAACAGTCCTGTTCTCAAGCCCCGCCCCTCTGACTGGATTTTCATATGTCGCCTGTGGGTGGAGTCAGCCTCCAACTTCCCCGTTTGGTTCTCCTTTAAAGTATGGCCATCATGAAGCCATCAACAGTGCATCCATGTTTGGTGGAATAGACATCTATCTGCTTCTGCTCCACAAAGATGAGTCACCAGACCACTCTGCACGATACATGCCTCGTGATTCTCCACATTTATATATCTTCAAATTCCTTATTGTTCAGAGTTTTTATTATTTGCAAGAGTTGCTCGTGAATTAAAATACCTTTTATTTAGACGCATTTTAAGGTGGCGTTCAAAGACACCTGCATCTCATGCATTTGTTATCTTCGAGTGAGAAACGAGTGGGCAGCTCTATGCCTACCTGTGCATCATCAACTCACATTGACATTTGTCGTGAAGCTGGAGAGTCAGAAAACAAGCTGCCATCTGTTGGGCCTATATTGTTTATCCCATGAAAGCCATATACTGTACATCCAGTCTGCCTACACTCGCTCCCTGTTCAGCCTGATAGTTGGACTGGTACAAAGATTAGGTTCACTTTCCAACATCATGCTCATTTATGTAATCCTTACATGTGACTCCGTTTGGAGCCTGATGACTGGATTTTCTGGGGTGTCACGAGCAAACATGACGGGCTTGAACTATGGTGATTCAGAGCCGACATTAGCACGAGGACTATTAGCTGAGAAGACAGAAAAATAGCCTTTCAGCTATGTGCTTTATGGGCAGAAAGGGGAAATGTCATTCTGTAGATAAAGCTGATCTAAACAAAGGCCAGAACAAAGACAGCTACGGATTTCCTCTGATGTTTGAAATTGCAACAGCCTAAGGTGCTTCAGCTGCTATCCCACTAAAAATGAATGTGACAAAAAGATGCTTTCGGAGAAACACCAGGACACACAGGAAGAGCAAACGCACAGGCTGATCTTGAGATTCACTGTGTCAGTACTGTGTCTTATAAAATCTCTTCATGTTCTAACCCCTGCATGTCCAGCTTTTACTCTGTTCTAGACCCAAATTCAGTCAGTGAATCTAATCCCAACTGTGAAAACCTGATAAACCTATTTCACTGCCACCTTGTTAGTATTTATCATTATTGAATGATATTCACAGAGGTATCAGACTTTTTAAAAGCT
Source organism: Oryzias melastigma (assembly GCF_002922805.2). Lineage (NCBI taxonomy): Eukaryota > Metazoa > Chordata > Actinopteri > Beloniformes > Adrianichthyidae > Oryzias > Oryzias melastigma. The sequence goes on along the minus strand of NC_050515.1, from coordinate 30,378,677 downwards.
CTCACACGGTTTGTTAGACCTCACCCTGAGCCTTGATGCTGCATGTGTGTTATTCTGTTTGGCTTTGATCATTCTGCTATTTCGCTGCTGACACTTAAGACATTCAGTTAAGCAACCAAAATGTCAGCCTTTTATGTTATAACCACTAGAGAGAGGGCCTTTTCATTTTCTGGGAGAATTTGAAACAGCTCTAACCTTTCCACAACAATGCTGCAGCTTTGTACTTCAGAATTTTGAGCAATGTTACAAGGCACTGGGTCTGTTGTAGCTCTCATCTGGAATCCAGACAAGGAGAGGAAAGGGATGCAGAGACACCCCAGCACCGAGTAGAAAGTCAAAACCATCATGAAGCATGAGATGAAGGGCTCCTGAGGTTATGCGCTGCAGTAGTTTCTCTTATTCAATGTATCTAGAGATTATTTGTTATTGTGGGATTTCAAAATGTCTCTTAGTCAGTCTCTTGTCATCTGTCTATGGCCCTTAGCACCGCCCACTTACATTTCCTGTCTCCGCCTCCCTCCGCCCCTCCAGACTCTCTGCTTCCTCCCTTCTCTCTGCATTCCTCGGTGAGTGGGTGGAAAGTTCATTGGGGATGTGGGATCCCTTCAGGGCAAAGGGTGGGGGTGTTGGAGTTGCCTCACAGTATGTGTACCAGACCAGGAAATTCTGAACTGCTAATCCAGTCTTCCTCCTCAACTTCAGCACGAGTCAGCCAGAACCTACTTCCTCCTGTAACGTGTCTGCAGCAGAGGGGAATGCTGCTGAAGGGGATCAGACATTCTAAGTATTTCATCCAATCTCTTCAAATCATGTAATTTTGTACAAAGGATTATATTTTGCGGGAGCAGACATTTTTGTTTGCTGTTGTGCCCTCATTACCCTTTGTTTCCAGGTCCCAGAATAACAGTCAACATACAATGGAAGAAGGACCTCTGCTGGTTTTCTCATGACACTTCAGTCTGCGTGTAATCTCTGAGACCCATTGGGTCATCTTTGTTTCCTGCAGCCTACCAAAAAGAACAAAAGAGGCATATATTTTGGTGGAAAAGAATGCACCATGATTAGTAATACTGAATGTCAATGAAGAAACTCACAAGCACATATTCAGTTGAACACAGCTTTGCTCTGTTTTTGCTTTTGTCTTGTTGTTTGTCTGACTTGTCAAATATCAAAGATAGAAAATGAGTGGTTTGACGTCTTTTAGATTGTTATAGAAAACCGTCACCATTACACCCAGAGCATTTTCACTTCTTCAATCATCCTGCTCACTTCAGTGCATGAAAGCAATCAAGCTAGCTGTAGAAGCATCTCTGATCTGTGGGCTGCAAGTGTAGGAGACATAGGCAACAGGAAGTGGTGGGCTACCAGCAAACTGTACTTCCCCTTCCTGTTGCCGTCCTCTCTCCCTTCACCTGGCTGCTTCGGCTATTAATGTTATTCTGAGCAACCCACCACACACCCACGTGGGTATTGGTAGCTGATGTGCACTAGAACTCCTAGATGTTCATGCACACAGACAAAAAGACAACAGAAAATGTGTACACATGCTCGGAAGGTTTAAGGCTTTAAAATAAAACTAAATCCTAATTAGACAACGTACAGCATTAGGTTAAGAATGTGGAAACTATGGAAGCATTTGTGGCTCATAATGCAAAATAAAAGTCAATACTGGAAATCCTTTTTCATTGTAACCACATTAAATGTCTCTTAAATAAAATGAAAAGGCAATCCTCCAAACGGCCTTTTCTTCTTCAACACCGCTCATTCTGTAACTTAATTCAAATGATAAAGAAAAGGGCATTTGACATTTCATCTTCAAAAAGTTTTTTTGTAAATTTGTATCAAAATGTAATTAGAAATATCAGATTTGAAAACTAAAATGGATTACAAAACTGTGTGAGCTCTCAGGGGACACTCTCAAATCTGTGCAATGTTCTTTCGTGCCGTGTGGAACAAGGTCCAGCTGAAAATCTGCCCCCCCCTCTAGGGAGTATAAATGACAGCCACACTTAACACACAGTGCATCTACACATTCACACAATACCGCAAGGTTGATAACAAGGTTTCCCCTTGTTCCAAGTAGCTTGCCCCCCCCACCCCAATGCTCCAAAATAATAGTTTGGAATCACTGCAGCTTATAAACAGTTGTCATCTCTATTTTGTGTTTATTTTTACCTCCTTAAAGTGGGCTGGCATGCTTGGCACTTGAGCACTTTCAGTCTCCTTCTGTCTTTGTAGAATTTACCACTTACACAAGTAGCACAGCCTACACACACACACACTCAGGGTACATGTTCCCATCATGCTCCTTGTCTCTTCCTAGTCATCCAACTCGTGTGCGAGAACAGATAGAATACATGTTGGCATGAATCACAGTGAATCATGCCGCCCAAATAGCACCCAACAAGAGGTGTTGCATTTAACCAGGACACAGACTATTTATAACAGCCAGAGTGTACACATTCTCATTATAGGTCGCTGAGGATGCTGACAATAGACAGGGTGATGAGGGGTTGGTGAAGCAGTGAGTCCTTTTAAATGTCACTAGCTCTATATCTTCCTACTTGCAGACTCTCCGGACAGAAATGTGTCTGAATGCAAAATTTTGAGATGACTGAACCTGAGAAAAGGGAGGGAATGACTGTTGCTGCTATGCCTTAATATATACAGATGATGAGCCATAGGTGAAGACATGCAAGTTTCAAAAGTAGTCAGCTGTGTTGTGAAGAGCTACTTTGAATTACGTCTACTTGAGTAGAAGATATAAAATTAGGCAAAACTGAAGAGACATGTTCAGAACTACCTAACTAGAGGAGACTGTGAGGTATGAAGATGCAGGACCAAAATCAGTGAAAGGGTGGTCTCCATCAGAGGCACCAAACTCTGGAATCCCGTTTTTAGAGTTTCTAACATGTCTGTGTGTCATTTTTCTTCTGAAAGAGAACAAATGTAATAAGAAATCATATAGTTTTTTCATTTCTGAGTATTTCTCCTTTTAAATCAACCAAACTGTCTTGGACAGACTCTGTTTGAATGAATGATCTTCTTTCCATCAACAGCTCTGCTGCACATGCACTAAACCCTCATCTGTTCCTAGTGTCTAGTTCAGGTTCTGGAGAAGAGAAGATGGTATCTTCACATTGACTGCAGTCAAATGAGCCGCCGTTCACATTTCTGTGGTCAAATCAGCATCACTGGATTTTTGGTGTGAGTTTCATCCAATACTTACGGTAGCAGGACTGAGAACGCTGGAAAATCTCCACCAGACTCCACGGAGCTTCTTGATGTGACCACGGAAATGTGAACGGCGGCTCATTTGACCGCAGTTGGAAAGGATTGTAAATCAATGAAAGAGCATTTTGATGTTAGCTTTGATTATTTTATCAAGAACTCTGAGAAACCAATGATTGAATGTATTGATCACAGTCAATAAACATTGGAGAATTAGCTAAAAGAGTCTTTGGTGAACTGGAAGGAGAAAGAATCAGGATTTTGGAGGAAGTTCTGTCCATGAAGATCTTCACTTCCTCGTCCAGCTGACATCCGGATCAGAACCATACGGCTGGACATTACCCAGATTGATGGATGTTTTTATGTAGCAGCGGTGAAGATTTAGGCTAGAGAGACACAGAGATATCAGAATCAGACAGGGGCGGAGCTCTAAAAGCCACGCCCCCTCAGAGGAGATTTTGGAAACAGAGGTTCAGATCAACATGAAAAATGGCTTTTTAAGACATTTAGGTTGTGAGATTTTGGTTAAAAACTTTATAGTCACAATTAAAACACTACTGGGAATGTTTTGCTTTTCATTAAAAAAATTGGTATCTTGGACTTTGAAAAAAAAATCAATCATATACTCATACTTGAAATAATCCTATAGGTGCATTAAATTTTAGAGAGTTCTTGTGTTTTGTTTGTTTTATCTCTCTTTACAGTTAAAGTCTTTGAGTAAATTTGTCTACTTTGAGCTTTTTCTTTATTTCACGTCTTAATCGTGTTCATATTGTCTTCTCTTCAGTAGCTTTAATGTTTGTAATCATTTCCTTTAGATGCCTTAAGACTACAGATGTAAATTAGCTCCTACGCTAACTCTGACATATTTATGTTGTTGCCTGATTAATCTGCATTTTCCTAACTAAAATAAATCAATAAATAATAAAATGTTTCCTAAAGTTTTATTAAAGTTACAACATGCTCGAAACACATAAAACAAATTCAAACTCAAATGTAGCTCAACACTTCCAGGTTCCAGTGATGCTGACAGCATCATATCAGGACTGAGTATCATTGGTCAGTGGAAGGTTGCCTCGGAAAGCATCAAAAGATAAAAGACACACGTTAAAATCCACTGATAGCAGCATAAAAAGCACATTTCAAGTAAAAAAGCTTCTTCAAACAAAAGTATGCAGATTCATCATGCACAAAAATTACAAATTTAGGTCAGGCAAATTATAAATCCATAAAGACCACCTGTCTTTATATAGTTTGGTTGGAGAAGAAGGGAGGTCCGGTTCATTATAAGTCATGATATAAGCTGCTATCACATGACTCTACCTAGCCAACAGTTGTCATGGCAGCAGCTTGTCATGTAATCTATGTCTCACCTTGAGTGAATGGGGACCTGTGAAACATGTGCACTCTACCAGGGAGGTTACTGTGAAGTGAGGGGGCTGTAGTGGAAGTGCGTCAGTCATGAGATCAGCTGGGGACTGTGTGCACTAATGTGTTGGTGGGATTGAATTCTGTTCAGCTGGAGCTGACGAGGACGGCAGCAATGTCACTTCAGGGACAAAAGTTATGATCAACTGAATGGCAGTCAGCTGCATCCGTCGTGGGGACAAGGTCAACACTTTTTTTAAACTAAATGTATTGTATTTCAAGCATCTATAAATCATAATGATCAAACAACAAATACAATCAAATGGTTTTGTGTTGTATGTACAGCGTGTACTTGATTGTACATTTCAGTGGTTGGATAGCTCAGTTGGTTAACCAGAAGACTATTGCATGGGAAACCAGCATTTGTTTCCCAGGGGTCACAATGAGCTTCAGCCGGTGTGGGACTGCCTTATAGGGCTGTGTATTGACAAGAGTTTAGCATTACAATACGTCTCACAATATGATATGTATCACGATATATCCCAAGACTGTACCAGAACAAATTTTTATTTTTTTAAGAGTATGACTTGAATTGAATCTACCTGTATTTTAATGTCTTTCATTGTAACAAAATTAATGTTATTTAATGATTCCAGCATTAAGCACAGCGACTGGATCTCATATACAAGTTGCTTTTATCCAGAAATTCATGCTGCTTTTCTTTTGGTAAATTACAAAATATTTGTTTTTTAAGGGAACATTCAATATTGTCTGATTTCCACCACAACATATTTTTAGTCTAAGAAAAAATAGAATGAATGTGCTTTATCTAATAACTTTCTAAAAGTGTGATTGTAAGATTGTCAGTTATTTTATTTATGTTTTTTAATTAGGACTTTTTTAAATGAACTGAGTGGTGCATAAACTGTTTAACAAAATAATAGCAATTAACATATAATCCTTGTTATTTGGCGCCCCCTCCCGCAGATGGCGACCTCGGTGGCTGCCTGGGTCGTCTATGCCCAGGGCCAGCCCTGCATGCGCATAAAGGTGAATTAACTTCAGTGCTTTTCCCTTGAATTGGGCTATTTCAGCAGCTGTACTGCTGGCCTTTAGCAAATAAATAACCACATCTAGATCTCAGTTTCCAGATGGTTACAACATTAATGATAATATTTTTTAAATGTTCTTTGATTTTATTAACAACAGGAAAGCAAATATTGTTGGTTTTCCTTTTTTCTAGCTGGCATTGGCAAGGAGAAAGACAGATGGGGGGAGGCACATGGTTGGCAGATGAACGAGCAATTGACAGACGGATGGACGGACAGACAGACAGATGCAGAGAAAAACAAAGACATTGACTCTGGCACTTTCATAGGAAGAGACGAAGCTGCAGGTTTGTATTAAACACTGTTTTTTGTGTATACATCTCCTCCTTCTTAAAAGGCAGGCAGACAGTAATTTGAGTGTTGTTATCAGGGAGTTGAATATTCATGTAGTCTGATATGTCCTCTCCCATTGAACAGAAATATACTAGCTTTACAGAAATACAGGAGACACCGGGACATTTTCACCTCTCACTAGCTGCGTTTCCATTACACTTTTGCGCAAAACTTTATCGAAATTTCTAGAATTTCGATAAA
>NC_050515.1:30361633-30371357 GCF_002922805.2 Oryzias melastigma | reverse complement strand
GAGGAAATGCCACAAGACACCATCCGTCGTCTCATTAGGAGCATGCCGCCACGTTGTCAAGTATGCATACAAGCTGGTGGGGGCCACACAAGATACTGAAAAGCATTTTGAGTTGCAGAAATGAAGAAAAATGGACTAGCCTGCCACATCTTCATTTCACTCTGATTTGATGGTGTCTACACAATTGAGCCTCTGTAGGCTGAAAACTTTTATTTCCATTAAAAGAATTAGCATCCTTTTGTTCCTTAGACACTGTCCTGTCGTTGTTTGTATAGATATCAAACTTCAGATTGAGATCTGATGTATCTAATGTGTTTATTTAAAGTGCTCCTTCAATTTTTGTGAGCAGTATATGTTTAGGTCGTTAGCATTAGCTGTCCTAAGGGAAATTCCATTAAACGTTAGCATCAAGCTAGCAGACTTTAGCTTTATGAGCTAAATCGATTTACATTTTATGAATCAATTAGTGATCTGTTAAGCTTAAATCAATTCACATTTCAAATCAAATTCAAAACTTCAATTTTCTTGACAATGGGATTGTCATGAATTTTTAGATTTTCTAGGAAACTTGGTTTTTGGGAACTTCACCCACGTCAGTAAGAATCTCTGAAGACATGTTCTCTCACTCAGGTCTGGCGAAGGCTTCCGTGTGAATGCAGTCTCAGATTGTTCTGCTCAGAGCTTGAGGGAGATTGAAAGTTGTCTGTGAGCTTGGCAGAAATGCTGTGGCCACTTCCATGCCCTGTCAGCTTGAAAGTGGGAAATTGATAACTATTTTATGCAACTGATTTACGATAAAGCAAAAGGAGCCTTGAAGCTTTACATGTAAATGACAGCATGACCTGAATGGATGAGTGGTGCAGACTACATCTCCATAATCATTTCACAGGTGATGTCAGTTCCTTCAGGTCCAGGCGAGGTTTCATTGTGTGTCACATAGTTCGTGTGAGTGCTTGTTGGATAATGCAGTGCACCCTTGACTATGACAAAAATACATTAGGCACAAGGATAGATAACTTTAGAAGGCACGACAGGCCACGACAGGCACCAGAGACCTTGCGACCGCAGCTCCGGAAAGCAGCAGAGACAATAGAGGTGGAGAACATAGTCCACTCTGACTCAATGTCTCCAACCTCCCTCGGTACCTGTTTGAAGCTTTCCCGGATGTGGGAGTTAAAGACCTCCCTGACGGAGGGCTCAGCCAAACGTTCCCAGCAGACCCTTACAGTACATTTAGGTCTGCCTCCTCCCCCGCCAACGAATCCAACTCACCACCAGGTAGTGATCGGTGGACAGCTCAGCCCCTCTCTTTACCCGAGTGTCCAAAACACACAGCCGGAGATCGCCTGAAACGACTACAAAGTCGATCATCGATCTCCTGCCTAGGGTGTCCTGATGCCAGGTCTATTGATGGACACCTTTGTGTTCCAACATGGTGTTTGTTATTGACAAACTATGACGTGCACAGAAGTCCAACAACAAAACACTGCTTGGGTTCAGGTCAGGGAGGCCATTCCTACCGATCACGCCCCTCCAGGTGCCACTGTTATTGCCCACGTGGGCATTGAAGTCCCCCAGGAGGACAATGGAGTCCCCTGTTGGGGCACTTTCCAGTACCCCTTCAAGAGACATAAGAAGGCCGGGTACTCCGAACTGCTGTTCGGCCCGTAAGCCGAAACCACAGTCAGAGACCTGTTCCCCACCCAAAGGCGAAGGGACGCGACCCTTTCATCCACCGGTGCAAACTCACGGGTAAGCCCACCCCAGTCCGCCGCCTCTCACCAAGGGCAACTCCAGAGTGGTAGAGAGTCCAGCCTCTCTTGAGGGACTGAGTTTCAGAGCCCAGGCTGTGCTTGGAGGTGAGCCCAACTATATCTAGCCAGTATCTCTCAACCTCTCGCACAAGCTCAGGTTCCTTCCCTCCCAGAGAGGTGACATTCCATGTCCCAAAAGTCAAATTCCATGACTGGTGTTTGGGCCGCCGAGCCACTTGCCTTCGACTGCCACCCAAACCACAATGCACCGGCCCCTTCAGAGCTCCCCTGCAGGTGGCGGGCCCACTGGGGAGTGGGCCAACTGGGGAGTGATCCCACGTCGCTCCTTCGGATTGGACCCGGCCGGGGCCCGTGGGAGAAGCCCTGGCCACCAGGCGCTCGCCTACGAGTCCCAACCCCAGGCCTGGCTCCAGGATGGGGTCCCGGTGACGCCAATCCGGGCGACGTAGCGGAATCTCTGCTGTTATCACTCATACAGGGGTTCTGAACCACTCTTTGTCTGGCTTGTCACTCAGGACCTGTCTGCTATGGGAGACCCTACCAGGGCAGAAGCCCCCGACAGCATAGCTCCTGAGATCACTCAAGCACTCAAACCCCTCCACCACGTTAAGGTGGCGGTTCAAGGAGGGTTTAGGGTGTGAGAGACTATTTTGCCTAAAACAGCATAATCGTATATAAAAGACCACCGGAAACACTTTCAAATAGATCCAAAGATGATCAGAGTGGGGAAACTTTAAATTCTACAAGGGCTGGAGAAACTGGAAGCGTGGATTGATCTGGCTTTTCATATTGACTGGATGATGAGGGAACAAAAGAGAAAATGCTACAATGCAAATTCTCATCCACAGAAGCTAAGTTCCTTTCTAGTTACATTTATTTATAATGTAAAAAGGAAATGTATTTATTATTAATCAGGGGTGAAATAGATATTTTGTTATGCTGGTTCTAGCCCTCTTAAACATCTGAATCATTCTCTCTGCATGTTCTTCTTTTAATTACTTTTTCTTTGAAATAATTTGCTGCTTCATTTCACAATATCAAAATTTACTTTTTCTATGTTGAAATAAATTTATATTGTATTTAAACTGACCAATCACAATACTGATGAGAAGTTTTTAAATCATTTATTGTTGTTCTTGTCCGGTTGCACCTCCATGTACATGAAATGAATCATTGGATTCAAACAAAAAGTATCGTCAACAGGTCCCAGGTAAATAGCGTACTTATTCATAATTTACTCAACATGAATATGTTGAATTTATTTATCTTTACGTTGAAAATATTTAACATTATTGCGTTTAATTTATTCATTCATTTTAAATGTTCTCAACACATCACACACACACACACACATATATATCTTGATGACATAAATGGTCAAAGAGTTCTTGTAGGTTAAAGAGAGTGTGTCATTTAGGTGCTGCTGGCAGCACCTCTGAGTTACAGAATCTTGTTTTATGCCATGCCAAGAGTTTGAGTCATCTTTGGTAAGTTTTTTGTATTCTAAGGGGTGAATGTGCCTTCATAGAGATACAGTTGTCACATTTTTGTTGAAATAGTCATCGTCATAGTAATCATGCTTATTCCAACATGATCCTTCACCCACTTTGTGGGCCATAAACACACTCAATGAAATCCTTCTTCATTAAACTGTCTTCATCTTTTGAAGCTTTTTTGGTCACAAACCCATTTTTGTTAGCATCAGTTTAGGAACACATGCAGACATATCCGAGGACTGGAACACTGTCTATTTGTGTGGGAATGACTCATCTCCTGATGCTGGAGAAGAGCCAAGCCTTTCTCACCTCCTCCCCCCTCATCTGTGTGAGCCCCCCACCACTGAGGCATATCAGTCATTCACACAGCAGTCAAAGACAGAGAGGGAGAGGCAGCGCGGCCCTCTGCACATTGAGAACACTTCACATTATCTGTATATGGATGCTGCGTTTCAGAAAAGAATCTGGGGAGGAAATAAATTAGCTGTGCAGACCTTTTTTTTCAGAAGACAAAGGATGAAAATAGAAATGAGAGGCCATTGTTTTCATGAGCATCAACCCTTTTCAGCTGCAGTCTGCATGTATTAGCAGACATGATTACTTCTCAGTGGGCAGATTAGCATGGAGGGTTTATCTTGCAACAGTTTTTAAAGAGGAGAGGAGACCACAGAGTACATTCCTGCCTCTTTGGATCTGTCTCTATCTCTAATCCATACTGGTCTCATATTAGGAGACTCCTACGCTCACCACCCCCACACCTTCTCCCTCCTCCTCACATCACCCCACATCCGCTGTCTGTCCACCTCCATAGTCGGCCTGTGGACGAACCCAGAATAACAATGCAGCCTCTTAAAGGAACAAGCATTTAGCCTCTTTGCCTTCGTGTTCACATATCTGGAGCTTTTAATGCTCCTATAAATGATCAATTTAATAGGAGTGATTGAAAAAACGACTGTTATTCAAACGCAGATTGATTAATAGCAAAGTAAATAATCATTTGGTCCAAACTGTCATTGCTACACTGTCATCTTCAAAAGTTAAAGTGTGGGAAAGCAAATGTAAAACAGCAAGAAATATGAAAACAGTCATCTGCAGGATACACCTCCAGCACCATGCAGTCACTCAGAGACTGTGCTGGCCCGAAGAATCTAAAGCAGAAACCTTTAGCAGCGGGGTTAGAGCGCCCTCTGCAGTCTCAGAATGAAAGCATTCAATCCAGAAACTGCATCTCTTCTGGAAACTTAAAGTAGGTCTCTTGAACCTATTACTTACACCTTTTTCTTTTTTCATTTTTGTTTTTGATCTAGCTTTAACTATAGATAAAATTACAATTGCACAATAACTTAAAGACTGACTGTGTTTTCACCTTTCAGTTGGTTAATAGGAAGAGTATGTGTGCATGTGTGCAGGATTAACTGTGGAACAGATTGGAAATCAATAAAGTTTGGACATCAAACCATTAACCATCGTAACTAAGTATGTTAATAAGTAAGTGTTTATTTATAAACAAATCCATAAAAACAATATCAAAATTAAAGAGAAGCTGTTGTCAAAATATAACATGGAAGAATAAAAATTAAACAATTTTTGATTGTGAAATGGTGATTGTGGATGACAATTTACAGGTGAAAAGAGAAGAAAACAGAAAGTTATTGGAATATTTGATTGTTTTGTTTAGTTTTATATGTTGTGAATTATTTAAGTCACTGGAAAAATAAATAAAGAGATATTCTTAAATAAGCATTTGCTTCTGCCTTTTAAAACATGTATTTATTGAATTCAGTTCGTGCCTTTTCTTTAATAAAATGTGACAGCATTGATTTTTTGTTTTTGTAAATCATTTTTTGCAATGTTTGAAATAAATCAAACATATATTGAAAGCAATACAATTCATGTCAATAAGTCTACCAGAAATAAATTATAAGCTTTCTCTCCCAGGAGCAAATCCTTTCCTTGTTACATATATCTTGAAGATGTTTGTCGTTTCTAAATACTCCTGAAACTGTTAGAGAAGCTGGTGCAGCGAAGCACCGCTGTGGAAAACTGTGGTGCTGCACAGGAAGCTGAGAGATGTGCTCGAGCCGGAGGCGCTGAGGTAGAAAAAGGTCGTTCAGAAGTTACCGTGCTCACTGCAGCACTGCCTGCTGTTGTTTTTGACCTCACTGTGGTTAGAAAGCTGTGATGTTAAGTCCTGCATCCAATTTGTTTTATGTAAAATCGTGTAAAATGGTTTTCTGAAATGAATTCACTAATTAATACATAAGCCAAAGTATTTCCCTAGTAAAATATTGAACTAAACATTTGCCTGAGACAGTTTGTGTTAACTTTTACTACCACTGTCTTTTGTTAGACTACATTTTGTTTGATAAAATACGTGTTTGGTACATTTAAGGATAAATGTTTAGTGTGTTTTAAATCAAAGTGAAGCCTTTTATCCCAGACTGGGGTCTACAGTCGTGATGCTAAAGTATCTTTAGCAGTAGTTGGAGCAAAAAACCCTTTTTAAGTCTGTTCAGAGGTACTCTACTACACAAAATAATTATTATCACAGTTTTTTACGATTGTTTACACTCCAAAATAATAAGATCCAAACAATTAGAAAAATTCTACTCCAAGGAGCAAAACAACGCTGCAGGTTTGTCCAACATTACACACAATGTCTACTTAACTCTTTTTACACACAATGATTTGTGAAACTACACACATTTCAACACCTTAGACACAGGTAAGGATTGTGAGGTTATTCCCTTGTCATCACTAAGCTCTGGATTGTCAATGACTGCACAAATGAACGAAGTGGAAACCACATCCATCCACAAGGTGAGTCAGCACTCCTGATCATTCGAAAACGCAGGTGTGCTGAAAAAGGTGATTACTGTAACTGATTATGGTAAGGAATATTGTATTTCTTGAAGTGAAATAAATACTTATGTACAATTGTGTGCATTCTCGTTACATCTCGAGCTAATCATGAAGACTGTTGTTGGTTTGTCACTATTTTTGTCATCTGAATGATCCCTTACATAACAACATCTGTCCAAACATCCAGCATGCTGATTCCTAAAATGGGTTTTATTACAGTTGTGTTTTCATCGATCACAGCAGTGTGAAACTGTCTGTAATAGTGTCTGACCATTGAGGACCGTGTTGGTTAAATGAAAACTGATGGCCTTTAATAAAAAAGGGGTATATGTTTTGACCGGAGTTTGTCATTTTACAAACAATCTAGGAATTCTGCAAATTGAATGTGGTGTTTGGATAATTGTGGTTATATTTTGAGAAATGGAACCGGATTTTCAAAATTGTGTGTAAACAATAAAAAGAAAAACTGTATCATGAATATAATCTGACTCAATTAAATTTTAGTTTTTCATTCATCTTCTTGTCCGCTTCGTCCCTTTCGGGGTCGCGGGGTGCCGGAGCCTATCCCGGCTACTGAAGGGCGAAGGCGGGGTTCACCCTGGACAGGTCGCCAGTCTGTCTCAGGGCCTCAATCACACACATTTACTCTCACATGCACACCTAGGGAGCAATTTAGAGTCACCAATTAACCTATGAAGCATGTTTTTGGACGGTGGGAGGAAGCCGGAGTCCCCGGTGAAAACCCACGCATGCACGGGGAGAACATGCAAACTCCACACAGAAAGGTCCCAGCCGGGATTCGAACCGGGGCCTTCTCGCTGTGAGGCAAGAGCGCTAACCACTGCACCACCGTGCAGCCCTCAGTTTTATTTATAAAACCTAACATCATCCAAAAAAAAAAAGAAAAGCCTCATTGGGCTTCATGCCGGTAATTGTACAAAAGCAGAAAGTCGGTCATAAAATATAAATAAGAGCTAAAAACTAAACAGACTGAATAAAACTGGTCGTTCACGTCCTTAGACCCTGATTCACGGTAAGGAAAAACGTCTAAAAAAAACCTGAATCAGGAAAAAGAAGAAACCTCAGGGGAGCCCACATGAAGGAGAGATCCTCTCTCAGGACAGACAGGAGATTTACCAGGACTGTGAAAGAAGAATCAGCTTATCTAACTCTACAACTACGTCTTTGGATAGAGATCAACCAGACAGGACTGAGGTTCAGGTGGGGGCGAGGCTGACCACCCAGACCAACCAGAGGGCAGTGGGCTTTTGTTTACATGGAAACAGCAGAATTTGGAGTTCCCAGGATGTCTTTTGAAACAAGAGTCATTATTAATGATGTTAGGCCCATCTCTTGTCTTTCTAGCAAAATATTCTGAAATAAAAATGCAAAAGAGATTTATAGGAGATTGTTGTCGTCCTTCATAGCGAACTTCAAAGGTAACTTGCTAAGTCTGATGTTATTTGCACGTATGTGCGACCAGCTCAAAAGCTGATAGAAATTCATAACAGGTGCAGCCAAGATGCACAATGTTTAACAATATTTTTTTCTCCTTCCTTTTAGTTTCTTTAACAAAACTTACAATGACTGAATATTTTTGACAAAAACAGTTTATTTTCACGTCTTCTATGGAAATTTGCTTGAAGATGAAGTATAACTAAATACAAGCTGTAAAAATGTTTCTAGAAGAATGCAACATCTAATAAAGAAAAACAGGCATTTTTTGTAGCAACAACCTTCAAACTGATGTTGCTGTTTATGGTTTGATGCTCCAAGTTAGAAGTCACAACCTCAGTGACCAAAATCTAGTTTCTGACTCAGTAGATAAAGAAAATGTTAACATATTTTTTTTACTGGACAAATTATTACATTATTTTAAAAAGAAAACATTAGAATTATTGCCATTCTATCATTGACAGTAAAGATGCAACTTTCTAATGGGGGGGGGGCTTTTTGACTCTGTAAGAGTCTAATAAAGTTAATACAAAGCAGATTTATGCCTGTTACATTTATAAAATACAGCTTTTAAAAATGTCCTAGGAATTACTGTTGCTGCAGCTCGTTAGCATTAGCTTAGAAACAGCTGGTTAGCATTAGCAGCTAGTATTGCAGCATGCTAGCATCAGTGTGTAACAACAGTGCTGTCTTGAATAAATGAATGAATTAAATGGTTTATTTCAAGAAATCAGGTCATAATACATGACATAACACTTAGTGGATCACAAGTAGATCGCTTGAAAGGGAGTGGAAGGAAGTGAACTTATATAATCCCACCCCGACTCGACCATTTCTCTACATGAATTATCAATATCTGGTTCAGGACTTCATATCAAATATTAATAGATTCAGGCTATTAAGGATCATTTATGACCTGGAACCGGAAGTTATCCCAAATCAACAATTTTATTGAAGGTTCTGCTGCTTTATCCTCCAGTTCTGTCTGGATCTGTCTAAAAATGACTGTGTGTGCCGCTGCTCCATCAGCCAAAGCTAACCGCTACACAGTAAGATTCACAGAGTAATAACTTCGTAATCAAACTGTTGACATCACAACAACAGCAAGTGTAAGGCTCCACACCCATTTTGGATGCATGGATGCATTTTAACTCTGAGTATTATCCCCAGTAAATTTGTAGTGTTCAATATGTTCATTGACTCTTTTAGATTTTTTTTTCAACAACATAATGTAACTCAACGAGTGTTTTATTGGCAAGTGGAAAAAAGACATTTGCCGTTTGTTTGTGACAAAGAAACAAAATCTCACTATATTTTCAAGTTTGGTAAAGTTTTAAGCTGGATCAGTTCACCTCTGAAAGTCATTGCAAATATGTTTACCACCTGTTTGGCCAATCTAATGCACAAAATGTAAACATTGTCAGAGACAACACATTCTGTCGGGCGTCTTCCGCTCTGCTAGAACTTTCCATGGCTCCAACTCGTGAGGCTCTAACACAGCAAAAAGGAAAGCAGAATAACAGTCAAGAGAATTAATTCACCATAAATAGTCCAGCCTTTAAACACCGATCACAAAAATACTGCAGGAAAACACGCAGAGGACTTTTAACCCAAAGTCCAGAAGCAGAAAGTCTAAATAAAAAAACATTTAAAATGTAGTGCCCAGACGTGGGAACAAGAATCATTTCTAGAAACTGTTCTGTTCAGTTTGCTCACCTTACAGCCCATTCTGACTGTACCGTCAGATGACACGAAAGACATCTAGACCACCTTTAGGGACTTTTATTTTCTAAAAATTGATCCATTTTTAACAGCAGTTGCTCCAAACCACAGGTGACCGTGTAACGGTGTTGCTCGCGGGGGGTGCAGGGGGCTTTTGTCAGTAGTGTTGTGTCTGTGCACAGCAGGAGAGCAGAGCGATACGCCGCCGTCAACATGGTCATCAGGGCTTGCTTTGGTGGAGGAGGAGCAACAGTCTGGACAGACATCACCAGTCAGAGCAAACACCATTATTGTAGAAGGTCCAGACACTGCATGTTCTTACAGAGACATCACAGAACCATCATCATCCTCATTCCACCAGAACACCCCCGACTTTCTGTTCATGGATGATGAACAGATGTTTTATTGAAAATA
>NC_050515.1:30353454-30361290 GCF_002922805.2 Oryzias melastigma | reverse complement strand
TTTTTTAACAGCAGTTGCTCCAAACCACAGGTGACTGTGTAACAATGTTGCTCGTGGGGGGGGGAGGGGGCAGGGGGCCTTTGTCGGTAGTGTTGCGTCTGTGCACAGCAGGAGAGCAGAGCGATACGCCGCCGTCAACATGGTCATCAGGGCTTGCTTTGGTGGAGGAGGAGCAACAGTCTGGACAGACATCACCAGTCAGAGCAAACACCATTATTGTAGAAGGTCCAGTCACTGCATGTTCTTACATAGACATCACAGAACCATCATCATCCTCATTCCACCAGAACACCCCCGACTTTCTGTTCATGGATGATGAACAGATGTTTTATTGGAAATATTGACATTTATTTCAGCAGATATTATTCTAACAGGTTCTCTTTTTCAAAAACTGATAGAAATTCATGTTGTTCACATTGAATACCTTCAGCAAAGACACACATCTCTGCATCTCTGCACACATTTTAATCTCTTCCCAGGATAAAGTTACTTGTTGTTCTACTGGATATTTTAGGGGATAATTGTAAAAACAGGAATGGTTTGGTTCAGTGAAAATGTTCAGAGCAGCTATCGAGCCACAAAGATTCAGCTTTCAAACTAAAAGCGGCAAAGTGAAAAAAGCTCTGGGTGAACGTATTTTATGACATTATGTGCAAACAGTCACTTTCATATTTTTGTCAACAGTTTCAATTAATTTGATCATTTTTTAGCTTTATTTTCCTGCAGATCAGACACAGTTATGAACAAAACCAAAGAGAGTGATGTTAGAACCACGGCTGAGCTAACAGCAGCTCACTGACCGCAGTAGAAAACATTACAACAGGAATAAGTTTGACTTTAATGTCAGACACGCTGGAATTGTCTGACTTAAGCTCTGTTTATATGATTATGTGAGAATGGAAGTTTAGGAAAGATCTTCTGCAGGTCCACGTCTCATAGCCAAATCTAAGGCTTGTGTTAGCATTAGCATTAGGCGGGGCCTCCACAGTTCTTTGTCTGGTGTTGGAGCAAACAGAACCAGTCACTCTCATAAGAAATAGCAAGTGTCTCAAAGTCTCCTGGCTTGTATAGGCTCAGTTATTTATTTAAATGTTGTTAATCATTTGGGTTTTTGATCTGATCTTCTTCCAAACAACAACAGTTAGTTTTAGATTCCTATATAACAAATAAATAAACAAATACAAGTCAATAAAAACGATTACAAAAAATAATCAAAGCATTTAATTTTATTAGAAGGATTAAAAAAAATGGCACAGGAAAATACACAAAGAAAACATTCACAAAAGCCAATAACCCAATTATGTGGAAACAGTCTTTAGTAAAACAATTAAACTGG
Organism: Oryzias melastigma; assembly: GCF_002922805.2. NCBI lineage: Eukaryota > Metazoa > Chordata > Actinopteri > Beloniformes > Adrianichthyidae > Oryzias > Oryzias melastigma. The sequence continues at coordinate 30,359,954 of NC_050515.1, read as the reverse complement.
CTTCATTTTTTAGGAAAGACTGATTTAAAGACATACTAAGTCAAGATAAAAATGATTATCAAATTTCATGATGTATTTGTTCACATCTTCACAAGGAGGCAGTATTGCTTTTCTGGTTTCCTTTTAGTCATTGAAGAAAGCATGTCATTCTGAAAAACAGTTTCAAGAAACATTCAACAAGCAAAATGGAGTTATTGAGCTTGAGAAAATATGTTTTGTTTTGATTTGATCAGTTAGTATATATTTTAATAAAAAGGTGAATCTGTGGTTGTTTCTGAGATTTTGACTTTAGTTTCATAGGAGATTTGATGAACAACAGAGGAGCTCAGATTTTCGAATAAATTCTTGGGTTAATTGTTAAAATTCAACGTTAGCTTCACAACTCTTGTAATTGATATTTTTGAAACAGCGTGTTAAACAAAATTTTCTTTAACCCTTTAACACCTGAGGCATTTAACGCGCTGTAACTTTTCAAGCGTTAACATGATCAACGTAATTCCAGTAGATTCTGAAGGAGAAAAGCCGCTTTTCTCCTTCAGAATCTACTGTTGATCATGTTTACAATTAACAAATTACAGTTAATCAAAAAACATAAACTCTAAAGCTCCTGTGTTAAAACCTTAAATAAAATTCCGAGTTCCTAAAAAGTTTGAAGCTTCGGTGTTAAAGGGTCAGTTCCATTTTGAACAAACATATCGTAAAAAAAACCTTAGTTTTTGATTAGAGACTTTTCCATGGCTGAAGTGATCCATTGTTTCTGATCAGAGATCTTCGCAAACACATAAAGCTTTTTGCCTCCTGAAGGTGGAGAGAAAAGGGTGGAGACTACCCCGTACGCCACGTCACCCTCACAGACCAATGGGCTTCCAGAGTCCCCCTGAAAAGGTAAATGCAGTGTAAAGGTAACATCACATCAAGTCATTTTGTTCTTGTAAAAACATGTTTACTTACAGGAGCTGGACCAGCCTGTCCCTCAGAACAGAAGGACTGTTCGTTTGGACAATTTTCACCCCTGATCAAAGTTACTTCTACTTCCATCAGGTTTCTAGACAAGAATGCATCATTCATGCTGGTTTTTCCCCAGCCAGAGACCACGCAGTGTTGTGGCACTGGACTACTGTGGTCTGCCAGAGCGATGGGTTTGACATAGTCGTTGATCTGTGCCTTGGAGCTCAACTGCAGGAAAAGAATACATTTAATCTGCAGGGATATATGAATACTTTGACAAATTTAAGCTATTTATTATTAAAATTTTAAGACACTTTAGAAATAACACCGTCATTTAAAATAATGACTGTAATTGTAGAAAAATAAAATGAGTGACTTTAAGGTGCATTCACACTGAATGCTATTCCCGCAGCCAGTTTCAATGTTAAGTTAATGGAACAGACGCGACATGAGGCGATCTGAAGTCCTGCGGTAGGATTTGAGTGATGAAGCCAAAATTTAAATATTTGAAGTTTGACAGGTCGCTGTGTCGCGTCTACCAATCAGCTTTAGACACGTGACGTTTTCAGTGACTTGATCAGCGGGTCGAATACTAATCCAAAGCAAGCATTTTTGTCCTGAACGTCCATCTATTTCTTCAACCGCTGGAGCCGCGAGGTTGTAGAGCCCATCCGTCTACTTTGGGGTGAAGGACTGATCGGCGGCTTTCTCTCCCGCGCTGGAGCTCTCTCACTCAATATGCCTGCAGACAAAGAGCTGCTGCGGGGTGCAGAGGCTCAGGCCTCATCCAGACATTAAAAAAAGGAAAAAGGTCTCCTAATTTTATTTTTCCCTCCTCGAGTTAATTCAAGGCAGTCAGCCTTCAAAATCAACCTCAGAGACACAGAAGCACCATGGAAGTGGCTGTCACAGACACAGCCCCCTGTACCGGGAAAATCTTTAAATAATAATCCTATAAACTCAAACATGGAGACATGATTACTCAGGTTTTTGTAGAACTCTTCACAATAAATAAAACTGATTCCTCAACTTTATCTGTGTCTTCATACATTCTAAGTGAGATATCCACAGACAGTTTATAGCATCATCCTAAAGACATTAGCTAGTAGCTCCTCCCACACGCGGCCGTGGCCTCAAACGCAGGAACAGATTTTTTGACAGGCGACGAGCAGCGACTTTGTCGTGCGAATGGCGTTCAGTGTGAGTGCACCTTTACAGGCTTGATCTCACCTTCAGGATCATTAGATCGTTCACAAATCCCTTTGTGTTGTAATGTTTGCTTGGAAACGCTTCTTTCACAGGGATCTCCTGCACATTTACCTTATCATTCACATTATGAAGACCAAGAAGAACTGTTATAAACCTGTTTGGAAAAAATATGATTAAGTCAAAGAAAAACTCCAGTTAGTAAACGTTTTTTAATCAAGAGGTCCAAGCAGAATGTTCTCGCTGGTCGACAGTGAAACAGTGAACTCACTCGGCCTGACAGTGGGCTGCAGTCATGACAAAATCTTCATTTAAAAGGAATCCATCACAGAACAAGACTTGGTTTTGTGATGCGTTTCTCTTCAGAAGGGCCATGTAAGGCCTGCTGTGAGGCTTTGCTACGTGACCTCCAATGATTTTACCTCCATTGGCTGAAAGGAAAAAAGGAGTTTCAAGAAACATTCAACAAACCCTTCAAATCAAACCGATTTGTTCATGTTTATTGTTTCTATGCTGTTCCGAGTGCAATTGTTCCTGCGCTACATGGCATATTTAATATTTACAAACAAAACGGGTTGACCTCACTGCTGTGCAAATAAAAATAGCAAGTTTATTATGTTTCTAATCATTTAAACTACTCTGAAATACTAGAAAATACAAACTATACAAAGAAGAATTTATGGTTCCTGTTTTGGTTTACAGCCTAGTTTAGGGGTCTGCAAACTTTAACAGTGATGAGCCATTTGGGCTCATTTTCTACTGATCAAAACTTGGTAAGAACCACAAAGTCTTATTTTGATACTGCAGCACATTCATTACAGTGTATTTTTTAATAAAAAATAAGAATTATACTTCTTTTTTGGCATGAATAAAAACAGAAATATAAAAAGAAACTAGCATTTTCTCAAGATTTAATATTATTTTCTATGTTTGACATTTTTTATGTTTAAGAAAAAGCTTGTATGATTTCCTTTCAAAATAAAAGATGCCTTGTGCTCTGGATGGCATAAGATAACATGTGCTTTAAACTAATAAAGGATCAGACTTTTTACCAAATGTTTGCTTAGTATTTGAAATCTGTGTATCCTGGAGGAAGCCTAGAGCAAACAAGACCTCTTCAAGTCCAGAGGGATGTAAAAACCTTTACATCGTTTATCTTTGAGGTGCACCTCAGCCATAAATTTATAGACTTAACTATACAAAATTAAATGCTAATTTTGTAACCCTTTCTTGAAGAAAATAGTATTATTTTATTTTTCTTTGGCCAGAGAGCCACTATGGAGAGGTAAAAGAGGCAAAGGTGCTCCGGAGCCACAGGTTGTACCGAATAAAATAACTAGTGTATTTATAAAACTTAAACTTAACATGCATTGAGTTGTTGCACTAAAAAAAGTTTTTTATCCAGATAAAAGTTATTTTTAGTTCTTCTAGAAACCAGAGGCATCCTAAGGTCAGACAAAAGTCCATACCAAATTTTCAACAGACTTTTAAATATAAAAACAATAACTTACCTTGGCCATAAAAAGCCAACACAACTGTCACCACAGCCAGTTGACCGAGGAAAGACATGATTGTTTCTGATGGAGTTACAGGTCTGAGTCACAGTCAACATTTCAGTTCAGACCTGCAGCTTTTTATCAGAGTGGAAAGGAAGTGCGCAGATGCATATTCAAATGAGGTGACGACACAGTGACTGGACTGTATTCATTCTCTCGTATTGATGGGCACTTCGCTTCTTTCTTGATTCCACTCCTGCTGAAGAATCGGCTCTTTTGACTCTCGATTCTATATGAAGGATTTTTTTGTGGACCTTTAGTTTACCATAACTTTGTAAAAAATAACGGTTTTAATGGTTTAAAAATACTTTAATGTGCAGTGTATTCAGGGGAAGCATCAGAATTGACTTTTTTTGTTTGGCATTTATTTCATTACAAACCATTGTTTTATTTATTATTTTAATCAAATGTTGGCATGCTAGTTCTTTTGTTATGACTACTTTTCATAACTGAAGCTTTTCATTTATTGTTTTAAAGGGGCCCTTCCATGAAAATTATTGTTTTGGATCTTTTAAGTGCATGATACTGTTCATTCCTCTCTATAAAGAACCTCAAAGCGGTATTGTGATCCGTTCATGCATTGAAGAGTAATCCTCTAAAAACCTACACTGTCTGCAGCAGCCCCTCCCATACCCACGAAAATGAGCGGTTGGAAACGTGCTGACGTAAGATCGATGCCAACAGCTCCCTCCAGGAGTCTGTGCTGACAGCTCCGCCCCCAGACTAACACAACACTCAATGTATCCTCTTATCCAGTGAAAATCAGCAAAAAACTTTCATTTTAGATGCAGAATACTGTATATCCTCCAGTTGTGTCCTGTCTTCAATAAATTCCAGCTCAAACAGGAGTTTGTTACTTTATCTGCAGATTTCGTGGATTATTTTGGAGGGAGAAACACAGACACAGGATTTCTCTGAGATGACGTCATGACGTAGACAGCAGCAGCACACAGTGGCAAGCTTCAGGAATCGAGCCGTTTTACTTCCGGGTAGGAACAAACTCACAAAATATAACTAATATTTCATAAATAATTTGTTTCTTAGTGTTCCAAAGGTAATATATGATCATATATATGGATATAGTTCACTCTGAAAGACTTAAGAAAATCATGGTATGACCCCTTTACAGAATTAAACAACGGGGGCAGATAACATAAGTTTTTCTTTTTTCTGCTCCTCTTCATTTATGAAATTCCAATATTTTTAGTATTTTCTTGACGTAAATACATAAAAAAAATAGATCTAACAAACAAATAAATAAATACCCAAACTTTTTTATTTACCAGTTTGAAGAGTTGCTGTCCTGCATTAACCCCAGAAGGGAAAAATAAGGATAAAATTTGAGAATCTTTTTACTTTCTGAGGGAAAATATCAAAAATTTTATATTAAAGAGACACAAACAGGCTGCCCCCCCCGCCGCAGGAGCTCTGAGTCTGCCTGCCTGTCAGCCTCCCACGGGCTGACGTAGTGAGGATTGTTTGATGAGACCAATATTCAAATATTTGAAGTTGCGCTGCTCAAATTGCGCTGCTGCCAGACCAACGTGCTGCGCCCGACGCTCAAATCGCGCCACAGGACCTCCGTTCGCCCCTGCAATGACATATGGGTGCTTGCTATAGACCAGAGGTCTGCATCCTGCGGCTCCAGAGCCACATGTGGTTCTTTTATCCCTCCTTGGTGGCTCTCTGGGTGAACAAAAATGTGGAGATTAGCTATTATCTTAGCAACATGCTAACATTTTTGGCTAATTTGTTATCTACTGGGGTTTTTAGACTAAATTAAAGTTTAGCTTCTATTTTAAAAACAGACAAACATTTTTACTAATTCAGCTTACTGATAAATTTTATACTAATTTGGGGTTTAGCCAAAAAATGTATATACATGCAGATGTTTTCAGCTAATTTGTTATCTACTGAAGTTTTTTGGGGATAATTTAGAATTTAGCTTCTATTTTAGAACATGACTAAATTTTTGAGTAATTTAGTTTACTGAGAAATTTTAGGCCATTTAGGAGCTCAGCTAGTAATTGAGCTATGAGCTAGCTTTTTATGTATTTATTTATTGGGGCTAATTTGGCCTCTAATGACATTTTTATGCTAAGTTGGAGTTAAGCTAATATTTTAGCAATATGCTAACATTTTTGGTTAATTTGTTATCTACTTGAGTTTTTAGGCTAATTTAGTGTTTAGCTTTTATTTTAGCAGCATGCTAACATTTTTGGCTGATTTAATTTACTGAGGAATTTTATGCAAATTTGGAGTTCAGCTAGTAATTAGGCAACGAGCTAGCTTTTTGGTAATTTGGCATCTACTAAAGGTAAAAGGTAAAAACATTTTTAAAAAATCCCATTTTGAGAAATGCAAGTTTCTTTTCATAGTTTTGCTTTTGTTCATGCCAAAAAATAGACATAATTCATATTTACTAAAAAAAAAAGAAGGTCATGAATGCAAATCCAAATTTCCTAAATGCTAAAGTAAGACTATTCAGCTCCTTCTAGGTTCTGATAATTAGAAAACAAGCCCAAATGGCTCTTTTACTGTTAAAGGTTGCTGACCTCTGCCATAGACGCATTAGGTGTGAACCAGCAGGCATAAAGCCATTCTGCTGCTTTCGAGTATGACCTGTTACTAATCCTTTGCACTTCTCCACATTTTCTCACATTATGACTACAAACATAAATATCAATCAATATGATTATGAAGTCATACTGGCTGAAGATTTACCTATGTTGGACAATCTGGTTAACCGGAACTATAATTTATTCTGCTGCTGTCGAAAAAAGGTCAGAT
>NC_050515.1:30341592-30353225 GCF_002922805.2 Oryzias melastigma | reverse complement strand
AAGTCCTCCTTTGTGAGGGTAACCGTTTCGCACTGAGAAGTGCTTTTCTTCACACAGAAATTGACACTTAAATGTAAGTAATGACTTTTTGTTGTAGCATGACCTTTATAAATGTCACAAACATGCAGACAGCTGGTTCCACCTCCAGCAGGTTTATTAGTTCAGACAGGAATGAAGCACAGCTAAAAGTCCACAAAGCTAAATCAGAGTCAGACAGGCTGAGGTCAATCATGAGAATGGGATCATCAAAGAAGACAGTAGAGTATCAGAGTGCAGGTGAGGGTCAGGGCAGGCAGCAAGTAAACAGATGAAGCAGGGTCAGAAACAGAAGATCGGGTCCATGTAGAAACACTCAGTAATGCAGGCAGGATGGTACAAACAATACTTCACACTGAGTGAGGCTCTGAGTGCTGCTTCAGAAGCAGATTGTCAGATTGGAGACACCTTAGCAGCATCCAGGAACTGTGGGCTGGGGATGCTGGGAGATGTAGTGCAGTCAGTACTCTGGTGACTGTTACCGCTGGTGACCAGAGGGGGAGACAGAGCTCTGACTCCTGACAGTAAAGTTATAAAACTGATGTTGTTATGTATATTTGAGTGCTGGAAGCTAACGCTAGCAGACCGGTGACTTTTGGTAACAAAAGTGATGTCCGAATTATGAGACACTATTTTTCATAACTCTCCATTTGAAGGGATAAATAAAGTACTAGGGGAAGGGAAGAATTTGGATTGGGCCTTAGAACCTTCTCCACTGCTGGTGACAGGTTATGCAAAGGAGGAGATGAACAGGAAAAACAAAAAGATTTGGAAGACAGGAAAAAACTTGCTCCAGTTTTGCTAAAAACAACTCTGGTCAAAACAGGCAAACGTCTGTGAATTTTTGGGAGATCCAACTAAGTTAGTTATCTCTAAAAATCCTTATAAGAAAGAACATCAATTCTACTTCAGGAACGTCATCAAGAACCAAAAGGGAACTGTCTGTAAATACTGAACAATATTTTCTAACGGTAGGGTCACACTGGATGAGGAATCGGCGCACAGGAGAGTGCGCTCAGACTGTTCTGCTATCCTGCAATTCACAGCAGCCGCACATTTTTCCACGACTATCAACAGACACTTCTGCTAGAGCTTTTATGGGTGAGTTAATAACCTAAAAATATGACCCCATGTTTCTGCTAAGAAGAAGCAAGTAGTTAATAGACCTACACTTCTTTAATTATCTCTTGTTGAGACACAGAGAGGAGTGTGTGTGTTGTTATTGTATGTTTATTTTCATCTCTAAAGTCTGTTTAGAAACAAAAGCATGATCACTTTTGTGAATTGCTGTGTTTTATTGTCAAAAATTGGTTATATTTAGAAAATAAACCAGATTTCATCATGTATCTTGAAGTAACTTCATGCCAGAATTGACGCAGATCGCTAGCAAAAGAGACCAGACGGCGAAACGATCCGCTGTGTGAGCCTTCCACGGAGGACCGCGACTGGTGTGAACCTCACCATAGGTTAACAAGGGCGCCAAATGGAAGTGGTTCCTGTTTCCACATCCAGTGTGGACCAGGCGTAAGTACATCTCATTCATGGCAGGTTGTTGCTCTCACCAAAATTACCAACACAGCTCATTTTGACTGAACCATAGGAGCAAACAACCATGGACATCGTTGGTCCTCTACCTAAGACCCATAATATTAATGTTTTCTGTGATTATGAAACTGAGAGTCCAGATGTTTATTCTTTACCATTCTATACTAGCTCAGTGGCCTTGTGGTGGAGTGTCTCCCCTGAACTTGTACGATTGTGAGTTCAAATCCAGGCTGAGTCAAAGACAAAAAATGGGACCCGTGTCTCCCTTCTTGACACCAGCATGAAGGGGATGGATTGGGGGGGTTAAACCACCAAAGGACTCCTGTGTCTGCAGCTCACCACTCCTTCAGGGAATGGGCCAAATGCAAACAAGAGTTTTCACACACCTGCCTGCATGACTACCAATGATATAATATCATCTGGGATCAATGAAGTATCTATATATGCAGGTTAAACATGTTGTGAGATGTCTGCCTGAAATGTTTTTGAGAGTTAGTGTACAAGAAGATAAAAAAAGAATGTCTGAATGAGTTACTTTTTTGTTATTCCAATGGTAAGTACGGTACAGAAAGATTGTGGTTTTCATAGACGTGGAGGAGAAAAAGGAAGGTCTGTGAAACAAGACCTCACTCTACTCAAACAAAAATGGTACATGTGATGTGGTATGGGGGCCCTGCCACATGCACCATTTCAGGGCAAGGGAGACAGATTAATTAGAATTCTTTCTGGTACCTGAAGATTCAGCATTTTCTGTCCACTGGTTGTGTTCTTATGGTCTGTATTGTAAGTCACATATGAAAAAAGAATCCAGGATGTCTTCTGTGATTTTTATGACTATGCAGAAAACAAGTCTCGAGTCCATAACTAAGCTGCCCCACTTTCTAAATGGTAGTAATTTCAACGTCTCTGACAGCTAAAGACTTTCATGAGTCATATCGTGAAAATCTCTGCTGCAGTTCATGCACAGCATTGATTTTTATCATAAACCATTTCCTCTGCTTGAGTTCTGTGCAGAAGAACAGCATCTTGATTACCTCACAGTTTGTTTCCTTCAAGCTCCTGAAAAGACTTTCTAACTAACTAATGGAAGTGTTGAACTAAGGTATACAGTGAAGACTTTGAACTCTGAATACAAAATCACACAAGATATTGACCAGTCCCCACAATGTAATTCTGGGTTGTTTTCCCATAATCCTCAAGATTATTAGTACCCCGCGAGGTGAGATCTTGCATGGAGCCCCAGGAGGAGGGAGATTGTCTGTGATCTGGTATTCATTACTTGTTCTTGTAATTTTTTTAACAGTCGATCTCTTCTTTTCAAACTGCTTACTTAATATAGATTGGTTAATCCCAGTTCATATATTCAGTCGTGTCGTGAATGTCTCTGGTTCTTAATGCTTGACCATGTGGACAGGTTACAGTCTGACTGTTTAACCCTTTAACACTGGGAATGTTAAAGAGCTAAAGGTAAAAGTGGCATTAATTCAAGTAACAAGGGTAGGAGAAGAGCTTCTCCATTGAGTCTATATAGGGACAGCATTCTTGCTTAATTTGTAGGTGTTAGAAACCCTTTAAAAAATCAAACAATGTGAATTCCTGGATTCTTATTTTTACATTCTGTCTACCACAATAAAGTGTACTAATGATGAAGAATACAGACTCCTCAACGTTTTATGTGGAAAAACTTGAAGAATCAGTGGCTGACAGAAACCTTCTTCCTGTTATGTGTGTGAATCTAAATGGTTAGCTAACAATCTGAAAAGCTCCTTCAGAGCTCAGTCAGACATTTCAGTGATTAGCCTGGTGGTGAGATAGGGGCTGACTTTCCCTAATCCACGTTCATATGTGTGAGTGAAACTGAGATGACGATCAAGTAATGAGTAAGTTTGGAACAGAAAGGCAGAATGACAGATAATGATGGACTTTTTAAAACAATGGAAATAGCAGTAGTGAACACTTTTTTCCAAAAATGATACGATGATATGTCAGTTGACTGGCTATAGTTGGTGTCTAGTTTTTTTTTAGTTTCCAGTGTCCAGAAAATCTGTCTTCCACTATAAAAGGGTCCTACTCTTGTTTGAACTTTAATTAAAAAACACAGTTTGAAACTGTAGATGTGCTACAGATGAAGAAGATTCAATAAAACAAAGCTGTTGATTTGTAACGTAGTTCCAGATGCTAATTGACAAGAACAATATTGAAGTTTTACTGTTCCATCAGTTGTGAATTATTTAAACCTTTGAATTTTCTTTTCTTATTTTTTTTTAACCCTTGATTTTTGATGGCCCATAAATTTGCTGCTTTCACTATATCTGTCTTACCAGAAAAACTAGTTGATCTAGGAGCACAGTGATATCTAGCCAATCAAATCATGACACTGACGTGACATCAGCGTTTGCTTGACAGAGTAGAGCTAGCTCCAGTCGGAGTCTGTGGACCGCAAACAGGACCGTTTGGCTGCTCTCCACGAGCGAACTGCTCTGAGCAGAGCAGTCAGGCTCATGACTTTGTGTTTGTGGGTAGAGAAGGGTGCTTTGCTACAGTGTGAGCTTCAGGGAAGGCTTTGTCCAGTTGCCCTCGGGGAAAACCATGCAGCTTCCGGATATGTGAGCTGGCGGCGACGACTTTTGAAAGCAGAATGCCGCTCAGCACTCCGAACAGTCTTGAGAAACCGTGCAAACAATCATGTGACTTTGTGTCATCCATCATGACCAGACAAAATAAAGGCTGATGTTATTCCCACAAATTTACGTGCAGCCAGCATGCACACTGATGCATTGCTGCACGAATCTTAAGGGCATCCAAGGATAAATGTCTAACTCCAACCCTTCCTTCGGGTCCGTGCGGCCAAGAATAAAAAACTGACCACAAGGATTTAGAAAATTATGAACGAACAGTCACTTAAAAATGTTATTAATAATAATAAAAGCATGCTCAGAAGATCATCTCACTCAAAGCTGCAGCTTTGCTTGTCTACAAAGGAACTCTCTACTTCCCCCTCTATGCATGTCTGCTCATATCAAAATCAGTTATTCCAATCAAACTTTTGTTATAATCAGATTAAGTTTTTCAGGTCCATGTACACAGTTTCCTGTAAAGAGCTGACACATGTGGTGAAGGTTAATAGATGTGTCTGAGATCACATGCGGTTCGCCTGGATCGTCGGCGAGACTTGGCGGTCCAGGCGGGAAAAGACGCCTGAAAAAAGGCGACAGCGAGACTGTACGAGAACAGGAAGGTCGGGGTGTCCTTCACATTGAATGGATTTTAAAATGCCTCTCCTCCTTAGAATGATCTTTACTATTATGTACTTCCCGTTACTTTTTACCATGTGTCCACGGACAAAAGATGAAAAATTGCCCCGTTTATGTGTTTATGTTAACGTCCACTGTCCCAGAGAAATAAAAAGATTAAAGTTAACTTTAATAACACATAACCACACATGATTTGAAATCTTGTATATTTTTACATCAGTGACTGGTTGGAACCTGTGCGTCTTAGCTCATCCCGGTGCAGGAGGGGGTGGGGATGTGCATGAGAGAGGTCGTGCGCCGCGAAGAAAAAGAGAAGGGCAATACCTAGCACATTGGCGTGCCGACAGCTGTCATTTCTGGAGTGCGAGAAAAAATAATAGAGACAGTTCATCAATAAGAACTGAGATTGTATCTTTGGAACAACACGTTCCGGAGGTTCTGAGGATCCAGACAGGGAGGTGAACCCCGGAGGACGAGCAGCCTTCGGCCTTGGAGGAGACTTCCCCTGCATCTTCTGACCACGGATGGAGAACAAAGGTTCAACGACTACTTCCCAGAAAGAGTTACAAAACACACAGATTTCCTTCATTTAGCGCCAATCATTTCTGATCAGCATCCTGTCGGAGTGAAAGAACCACCAGGACACCGTTTCCCACAATGCCTTCTTTTGTGGTCTTCTAGGAGGCTCGCAGCCAGTGCAGCGCCAGATTTCCAGCTGCACCCGCCTGAATAGGCGCCTTGCACCCGCCTCTTTCCCGCGATATTTCCATGATAATTGACATGTGACGTCTGAGTCAAAACTACCCAACATGCACCACAATCGGGGTGCAGCACTGCGTCCGCCTGCATGATCTCAAACACACCTAATGAGAACCCGCGGGCGGGTTGGCTGCCATCTTGTGCTCCAACAGAACAGAGTGAATGCTGATGTCACGTCAGTGTCAGGGTTCGATTGGCTGCATATCCATGTGCTCTTAGATCAATTACTTTGTTCTGGTAAGCAAGGCTTTTTCATCATTTTTTTTTTTCATGGAATTTCTGAGCCATCGAAAATTAAGGATAAAAAAAAAATTCAGAAAGACAATTCAAAAGATTAAAGAAATCTAATTGATGGAACAGAAAAACTTCCATAGAACAAGACTCTGTAGAAGCCTCAACCACTTGCTTACAAGCAAGATAAAACATTTTAGACTGTATTTAGGTTGTTCTGTCCTCATAAAGTCATTACAGACATTGAGATTAAAGCCCCAATAATTTCAATTATATTTACCTGGTGAACATGGTTTAAAACCAAAGAGCATGTGGGTCCAAAGCTTCAAGTTGCAGACCCCTGTATATTTTGATGTATTCGAGTCACTCTGTAAACTACTTCATAGTGATATCTGTTGCAGTTGCAGCATTGATTTTTATCAAAAACACTTCCTCTGCTTGATCTATGTGCAGAACAGCCACTTCTGACAGTTAATTTCCTCAGAACAAACTTTCTAACTGGTTTAGAAGTTTAACCATGATATACAGCGAACACTTTGAACTTTAAATAATATGGGTAACCGGGTCCACATTCTAATGAAACCTACATCTTCAGTGTTAGGGTGATTTCGAATTAAAAGCTGTATACATTTTGGTTTGTTTTCAATAAGATACTGTGTTTAGCTGACATGCTAACTACATAGTTTATTTGTGTCTTTGGAACCCCCAAGTCACAGCAAATAAGCATTTGAAAGACTGGCTAGAAATCTTTCCAACTTATGAACCTTCTCTCCTCTCACAGTTCTAAAGCATGTCTAATATTCACATTTCCCCCTGAACAACTGAAATAACCAACAGCAAGTTGCCAACCACAGTAATATAAACCCAGTATAAATAACAAAAAATTTAACAAATGCTGATTACAAACTAAGAGTCAACAAAGAATATTTATTCAGTATTTCGTTTGCATTTGTGTGTGGTTACACAAAGTACAAAGACGTAAAGCTCGTCTCTCATGTGGTTTTTTTCTCATCACAAATTTCTTTAACGCAAATTTCTACTAAAACTAGAATGCATTTCAAATGAATCTTAGATAAAGAAAATGATGTCATTTTCAGATACAACTTATGTTGCGCTTCTATAAGAACTTACAGTTGATATGCGTGTCTTTGCACTCTGCAGTTTTGCAATCTCCTGATGTTACTAGATCCAGATGTGAGTGATAAAACACTGCAGGAAGTTAACTTGATCAATAGATCTACTAGCTTTTCAAAAGGCGTCTGTGGCAAGTATTCATTTAGGGTAGTTAAACTCAATCGCACACGGGGCCAAAATCCAAAACACACAGTAATTCGCGAGCTGAACAGGATAAACATTTATCCAATTCATAAACAAAAGGCTGACACTTTAAAAACACAACTTTTTTAACATACAAATAAATATAAAACAGACAAGAGCATAGCTACATAATAAATCAACTTAAACCTTAAATAACTTTCAATATTTAACTCTCCATATATTCTGTCAAAATAGGGCTGTTACAAAATAACCGCCCGTTAATAATAATAACACAAAATGATCTGGAGGGCCGGATAGAATTACACTTCGGGCCGGATCCGGCCCCCGGGCCTTGACTTTAACACGTGATTTAGAGCAATATAAAAATTGTTAAAGAAGTTCTTCTTAAAAGACGTACTTTAAAAGTCTTTTATTTGGCTAAATGGATTGGAAGCACATGATTACCAAACACAACTATTGAAGATGAAGACTTTGTTCAGATGATGGAGACCATTGATAAAAAGATGAATGTTCCCAAGAAAACTAGAATAAGTAACCTGATCGTCAAATACTATGAAGATCTAAAACAAACATTCAGAAGGAGGTTGGCTGCTGCTCGAAAAATGCCAATTTGGATTGATTTGTGGACAAAAAAGGACTGACTGCTTCATTTATTGCTATTAGTTCATGCTACTTTTGTGTTGACCAAAATAAACAAGATCACATTTTGTTGAGCCTTGAAGAAGTATCCCATCCTCACACTGCACAATCAATAAAAGCTTGTGTGGATAAATGTATGCAAGAGTGGGATGTACCACATGAGAAGGTCATGGCCGCCATAACGGACAACGGGAGGAATATGGTGGCAGCATTTAAAGACACCACTTCAGAAGAGGGAGGCAGCTCTGATGACATGTTCTTGGACAGCTTACTCCCTAGTGAGCGGCTAAAGCTGACGTCATTGCAAGAATTACTGCTGCCATTTGCAGAACATACACAAGCCCTTCAAAGTGACACCATGTCTATGTCCCTGGTTGTCCCTGCTCTCCTTGACCTGCTCAGCCACCTTACAGACTTTGAGGAGAACACCAGCTATCGAGACCTTGCCAGTCTTGCAGGGAAAATGAAAGGAGGTATAAATATAAAGCTTCGTTTTGCTTGCATATTGGATCCTAATGATGAAAAGTTCTCACCACTTGCAGCAGCTGCCTGCTTTGTCAATCCCAATGTTTGTGAAACTCTTGTAAATGTAACTAGTGACAATATCCAGGAACTGCTCGATCAGGCAGAGGAGTATGTGGTGCAATCAGCACACTCAGAACAGGTGGAGGGGTCTGGAGAGAATGTAGATGAAAGTAAGGGGGAACCAGAAGTAGCACCATGCTCATCGAAGAAGCCAGTCTTCAGGTTTCTTTCAAAATTTTCCTCAACACCTAAAAAGAGGTTCTCAACAAACGACATAAGGCAGCAAATCCGGAAGTATAAAGAGGAGCTTTCACAGCTCTTCGTCAGTAAGACAGGAACAGAGTTTTGGCTAAAACAAAGTGACTCCCTTTATCAAAACTTAAAACCTTTTGCTTTAGACCTGTTGGCTATGCCAGCTTCTCAAGCTTTTGCAGAGAGAGCGTTTAGTGTCACAGGTGAGATCACAAGAAGCAAGCGCAACAGAGCAAGGGCCACATTTCTGAAAATGAATCGGAACAAATACATTTTACATCCTTAAATAGCAGCAATATACACCATCAGCTTCTGAAAATGTTCTAAAATGTTTTTTTAATGCATTCTATGCACTTGACTACCTCTTCAATAAAAGTTTTATGTTCAAAAATTTATTATAAATGTGACAGAATTATTATTTCTTTTCTTTGAATTTGTTTCAAGCTGTTGAAGCTGAATTTGCAGAAAGACAAGTTTGGAAAGCAAAGTAAAAATAAAATGTTTTTTTCCAAATAAGACTCTGTGTTATTCATATGTTCAACTTACATTTCATAAAAAAGCTTTACCTTTACTCTCTATTTTTGTCGACTAAAATTCGACTGCAATGAATAGAATCAACATGACTAAATTGCGATTAAAACTAAACCTTATTTTAGTCAAAAGACAATGGCTAAAACTAAATTCAAATTCTTTGTCAAAATTAACGCTGCCGGAGACAATCCCAGGTTAAGAAAATGGATGAGAGTTCTGGACAAAAACGCTCGTATTGGATTAGTATTCTACCAGCTGATCGAAAACATCACGTTTCTAAAGCTGAGTTCCTGATTGGCCCGTCAGCGGTTTTATACGAGCACGCCCACTATCACAGGAAAGGCAAATGGATTGGCTAGAACTTCAAAGTACTGAACAGAGTAGAAGTGACTGACATGTCCAAAGACAAATAGACTTTCAAAGAAACTAAGCACTGAAATGAGGAATGTTTGCAGCAGCTTCTTTCTGTTTCTGTAGAACCGCACAAACCATAACGGTTCTTACCCTAATGGTAAGTATCCATCAAGATAATGCCAGTCAATGTTGGACACTATCAAAATGATAAATGTTTCAGAAAGTACTCTAATATATGTTTAAAAATATGCCGATATTATTTCTCTACAAGTAAATATGTAGAAGACTTCTATGTGTAGATATCTTTCAAAACACTATTGGTTGATATCTATTAGAGTAACAAAATAGAGTTGTCACAAATGTCCAGTAGACACCTACAATAGATGTCTAACAGACATCTGTGGGTTTCAGTTTACGGGAAAGACTCAACAGGCTGCTTATAGAGAAGAAGAGGGGGAACATGTGCAGAATCTACGGGTGGAAGGTGGAGATTGTGTAACAGGGCAGAGCGTCCAGTACCAGGACAGGTGAAGAAAAAACTAATTCGAAAATCCCAAATCCTTAAACGTGGTCTGAGCCAATTCCATATCCAGAGATCCAGTAGGCAGTATCCAACAGGGAGTCAACAGGACCAGAGGGAGACGAGGAGAATCCAGTAGTCAGATTAGATTGGAGATCACTTGGTCAGCCAGAAGAAATCAGAGGGAATCAGACAATAAAGCGATGGAACAGACAGAGCAGTTTCAAACGGGCAGGATAACAATGGAGAAGTCAATGATTTTCATGTAGAGGTAATACTTAAACGTGTCTAGAAAGGTGAAACTGAAAGTCCAGATATCATAATCAAAGGAAGGGCTAAAACAATACTACTAAAATTTCAGAATGCTTCTGTTTGGAATGTTCTAATATATCTGTTAGATTCCATCTCCAGTCTGGTCATGGGTTTTTTTCCTCATATCTTTCTTTGATCATACAACTGTTTTAAGTGATGCTCAAAAAATTGAAAAGTAAGAAGGAGGAAAATGTACATGAGGGGAAAAAAAAACAAGTTTTAGTGCAGTATTTATGGCAGTAATGGGAAATGCAGAAGAACAATAAAACAGAAACTGCTTTGATAGAACAGGCCCTCTGCCATTAGTCTGTTACTTTTATGAGGACCGTGGGGCCGAGAGGGCTGGTTTTACCATTCAACACAGCAAATAGGAAAGAGGGAATGTGATAGCAGTCATCAATCAAAGCATTAAGGAATATGTATTAAGGAAGAGGAAAAATAATAATAAAAGAAAGACAGATATTCTCTGAGCAGTCACAACACTTGAAAATGTGAACACAAATGAAATGACAGACAAGAACAGAGGATCAAATGAACGGCTGAATGAACTGTGCTTGAAAATAATACTTTCTGCTCAAGATCCTCTCACAATAACATATTCTGAACCATTGGGTCTCTTTTAGGTTCAAGAAAGTCATAATTTACTTAAGTATTATAGAAAAGTACTGATGACCTAGTTAGAAAACAGATTTCCAACAGAAGTCTGTCTTGACTAAAATGAAGAAAAAAAGTATTTGATCCAATGCTGATTTTGTAGGGTTGCCCACTTAAAATGAAATTGACAGTCTGTCATTATAATGGAAAGTTCATTTGAATAGTTAGGGATGAAAAATCACAAAGAAAATCAACTTTGAAAAATGTATATCACTGTATTTGCATTTTCAGCAGATTTAGGGTGTTTTAATTAACTTTTATGGACAATTAAGAGTCTGCAAACAATGTGGCTTGTTAGCTATTTTCTGCTCAAGTTGTTAGACGTATTTGTATTTTTTAAAAGCAGAACCAGTAAATATACTTATAAACAAATTGAAATGTAACCCAACAAAAAAATAAAAAAATAAAAAAAACTACCTCACTAAGACATTTATGTGAAATGTGCCTTCTCGAATTGGTCAACGAGCAATATTTTAGACTCTTCAGATAGCTCTTTTTTGTACTTTTATCATTCTATTTTTTATACTCTGTAATTTTTTATCATCCTATTGATGTAAATATTTCGTAATCTCTAAACTATTTAATCTTGTACTCCAGTCTTCAATCCAACAGTGACTCTGGGAGCTCAGCACACGAATTCCAATATGCTTCAAAATACGTTGTTGCATACATGGCAAATAAAAGACCTTGAACCTTGAACCTTGAATCACTGTCAGGAGTCAGAGTTCTGTCTCCCCCTCTGG
>NC_050515.1:30341274-30341481 GCF_002922805.2 Oryzias melastigma | reverse complement strand
CAGTTTTGAGGTAAAAATAAAATATAAAAGTAAAAACAAATATTTAATGTGGACTATTCCTGAGCGGGATTCAAACCGATGACCTGAATGTGAGTCCGCAGCCATAACCACTTGACCATCTAATGGTGGAATCTGGAATGCATGTCAAACTTAAATTTAAACATGACATTCTGCATTGCGAAATCAGGAAGTCAGTGTTGATGGTTT
>NC_050515.1:30340000-30340239 GCF_002922805.2 Oryzias melastigma | reverse complement strand
TAAATAAATAATAATAAAGTGGCGGACGGTCCTGCAAACATGTCTCTAAGCTCTTTATTTTGCATATGAAACTCTGCATTACCGACCGGATCGTCAGCTTCATTGATGATTTGATTTAGAGTCGCCAAAAGGTTCCGATCTGTAAATAAATTTTCACGAGATGCTCCACGTCTTCCAGCTTCGAGCATGGCTCTGATAAACTGACAGCTTTCGTTTTCATCGGCATTCTCAGCGTCACT
>NC_050515.1:30286342-30339811 GCF_002922805.2 Oryzias melastigma | reverse complement strand
TGTTGACCCTGGTTAAGTCACACGCACCATGTGACCAAAACGGAGCTAGGAACAATAACAGTGGAAATAAAAATGCACAATGTTGTATTTTTATTAATTTCACATTGTATGTCAGTTTTTAGATTAGATTTAAATTGGTGGTGGGGTAGGCGACAAGGCCAAGATGAGCAACTTTAGCCAGTCGCCACCTCCACCACCGCGGCCCATATCAGCCTGGAGCAGGGTAAAAACACACAACATAGCCAGTCCTGTATGGCAGAGTGACAGTGTTGATTCAGTCCAGAGGTGGAGTCCTTTAAAGGTCCTTCCTGGATTGGAGTCCGTGCTGTCCATTGGGAGGAGTTTGAGTCCATAAAATAAAAGAACCAGGTGCCTGAATATAAAACAATAAAAACAATAAAAGCTTTAGTAAAAATGATAAAACATGCACAAAATATAAAACTGGCCCTGTGATAAAAACATGCACTCCTCCCATCACAGCTAAAAGCATTGATCTGTTAAAAACTCCATTTAGGGAGGACAAGGAAGTGGTACTTAGCTCAAAGAGGGGTGGGTCACAACCACACCCCTCTGCCTCTCCAGCTGACTCTCCCCTTCCTTGACTCCAAGCGCGTCCTTGGTCACCCATCCAGCGCATCATGTCAGGTGGCAAGAAGCTTGTACCATCTAAGGAGGACCGGTGGTCCCCACAGCTCCCAGGGCGGCATGGCTCTGGGAGCCGTGGGGACCCCCGCCTGGGTCACTCCTCCCTTTCTGGCCCTTGGACTTTCCCCTGTGTGTGTCGTCCCGTGTGTGTCGTCCCGTGTCTCTTCTTGTTGCTGCTCCTGGTGCTCTTTTTAAAGTCACCAGGTGTGGCTGGAGCGCACCTGTTCTCCATTTTCATGATGACATCCATGATGAGTACAAATTAGTTGGAGTTTTCATACACAGTGCACACAGGGTCCAGAAATAAATAGAATAAAAAATAATAATAAAAAAACATCCTGTTAAATAATCAAGAAAAAAAGTAAATTCATGTGCAATACAATCAATGATCAGAAGTTAACATCCATACAGACAAACACAGGATAACATCAAGAGATTACCTGAAAGGGAGTGGGAGGAAGCGAACTTATATAATTCCACCCGGCTCGACCATACCATTTCCTCTACGTGTATTATCCTTTTCCAGTTCGTAACTTAAGATCAGATATTTATATCTTTGAAACATAGTTTCAGGTTATTATGAACCCTCAAGTAGAATCAATTATTATTGAGACTCAAAATGAACTTTCAGCCTGTTAATATTATGTGATTATTTTCTTACAGTGATTATTTACCTCTATATTTTCATGAACATTTCATGCACTTATCTTTGATAAACAACACTCTAGCCACGTGCTCCTCGTGTGTTCGCTACCATACACACTTGTTGAAACAGTAGACGTCTCACTTGGATGGTCAGACGCTGTCCACCTCTCCGCCAGAAGCTGGTGTATTTTGGGGCTGCAAGGACTGCTGTTACCATCTTTACAGACCAAGTTTTGGTACATAAAAGATGAAGAATGCTGTCTGCATCTACTTTAGAAAAATACAGCCACACTTTGGATCTGTTTGCATGTGGCCACATCTGTGTGTGTTTGTCGTCACTCGTCAGCAAAGAAATATGTGTAAGAACAAGTGGGCAGCCTCTGTCATTTTGATTATTGTATATCATGAGGAAAGGAGAGATGGGCCGCCTTTTTAAGCCACAATAAAACCAAGTAGTGCACACCGTGTCCACGCTGTTGCCACACCGCTACACCAGCACCGTTGTGCAATATCATTAAGGCTGAAACTTATTGGTCTGGTAAAAACTGGTGACATGGCACCAGTACCAAACAATACCAGTACCAAAAGACCGTTACAGTAATACCAAAGTGACAAACCTGATGACAACTAATACAAATGGAATGAACTAATATCAGGAAAAACTGAACAACTTAAACATGTCAGTTTGTGGTAAATATTTCCCTGTATAAACTTGACATTTATTTTCTGGTCAGATGCTGCAGGACAAAGAGGACAAAAACATTCCAGTTATTTTTTTAAAAGTACAACATAATTTTCAGGTTCCAACTTTGGCTCATCATCTGATAGCTAGTCTCACCACACTGACCACGTACATATTTCTATAAACCGTAATAATGAAAAGAGAGAAACTTGACTGCCCTAAACTATGTGAGAGCTATGGCTGTTTTTCTCTTCTGCCTGGACCACTCCAATTCAAAAAACACATGCTGCCGTTCTGCCTTGGACATGGGATTAGTATTCAGATGTATCAGATTTAAACCAGCATAAATGAAAAACGGTAATTCCAACAGGACAGTTAGACCGCGTTTTTTGTAGGAAAAGCAGTATCAGTCACAAAGCTTCCATGACTTGAGCTCTGAACGTTTTCTAAAAGAAGCTGTCAAAAGTTTTTTGTAGGAAAAGCAGTATCAGTCACAAAGCTTCCGTGACTTGAGCTCTGAACGTTTTCTAAAAGAAGCTGTCAAAAATAAGGAAAACTGTTCAAATGTTCACAATAGTAATCGTGCAGATGTCTTTAAGTCTTCAATTACATTCATACATATCTCTCAAAAAATAGTAGTTATCACGATTAACCACCCATACATAGGGAAAAACCTTTAACACCAGAGCTTCAGCTCCAGTGTTGACATTCTATCTACCACATTAACTCTTCAATTCTTTATGTAATATACGTTATTCCAACAGATTCTGAAGTGGAGAAAAGCAGCCTTCTGCTGATATAGATGCAACACTTGACATCAGTGAATCGCTAACGCTATCAACGTAAACGCAAATTCTGTCACGGAGAAAGCATCACTATGCAATACCTTACATTAGTAATGTGTTTTATATCGGTGCAAAGCTGGTAAAAACATAAAACTGCTTTTCTCTGTGTCAGAATGAGCAGATTCACAATTAAAAGTTAAGGTGGTCAAACACCATGTTTTATCTGGGTGTCGCTACAGCTGGGCAATAAAACGATATTTATCGCAATAGAACTTTTTCTTGATAGGAAATGATAAAAAAATTGGGAATCGATTAAAAAAATTAACTAATTAATCGCAAATCTGGAAAAAATTAATCAACGTGATTTTTTTTTTAGTTAAGAGTATTTGCCAGCCACTTATTATCTGCAAATAATCATAATTTGAAATCACACCCAAAGTGGTAGATTAGAACGTTTATTTTGAACCCTTTAGAGTCTAAAAGTTTTTGCCTACTTTTAAATTTACCTCTGCAGTTGTCATGGTCCGCCTGTGCTCCTCCTCCACCTCCTAATTGGACCCAGCTGTCGGCACTCTTCACCTCCACACCAGCCTACTTAAGAGGAGCCCTCCCCAGCATTCTTCGCCAGTTCGTTACCTCACCCGGTGGTTACCTGGCCTCTCACGTATAGTTACGTATGCTATCTTTGAGTCTCGCTACGTCTCACCGTAGAAATCCTCTGTCTCCAGGTCCTTGCCTTCCACGTGCCGACCTGGGTCTTGCCTCGTCTAGTCACCTCATCTTCGACTAAGTTGATCCTCTCCTCGCCATGCATTCGCTGCCGAACTTACCTTGTTGCTCCACCTTGCCGCACCAGTCCACCGCCGGTCTTCGCTCACAAGTCGCCAACCCCGCTCCGGGTTCCGGACGCAACTCCATTATCTCCACGGACAATAAACCTTTTATTAAACCACTTCTGCCTCTCATCCTCCTTCCGGGTTCCAGCGACTGGGTCTGCCTCTGTCACGCGAAGCATGACAGCAGTTTCAGTTTGAAAGAATTCATGCATGTGTTGCATGTTTACAGTCTCTTTTGTCTTGTGTGGTCTTAGCAGATCAAGTCGATTTCGAAGCTGTCTCTTAAAGATGGATGAGGCAGGAGAAACCTTTGTGGTGGCATGAGGGGAGTTGCGGTATGACAACAGAAACGCATTTAGTCGTCGGTTCAAAGTCTGTGTACGCGGAGAGGACTTGAGAGCTTGCTTTAGCGTTTGAACAAATCTTTCAGCCAGTCCATTTGTAGCTGGGTGATATGGCGCAGATTTGATGTGCGTTATGCCATTTTCTTCCATGAATGTGTTGAATACCTCTGACACAAATTGTGGGCCATTATCACTTACAAGCTGTTGTGGCAACCCAAAACGGCTAAAGATTGTTCTTAGCTCCTCAACAGTTCTCTCTGCAGACGTGTTCTTCATCACGACTACCTCCGGCCATTTGCTATGAGCGTCGACGACCACCAGAAACATCTGATTTTCAAAAGGGCCAGCAAAATCCACGTGGATCCTTTGCCATGGTTCTTCAGGCCAATCCCATGGGTGTAATGGGGCCAGTTGTCGTTGGTTTCTTAATTTCTGACAGTCAGAGCATGACATAGCTTTCCTTTCTATATCAGCATCTAGACCAGGCCACCAGAAATAACTGCGTGCGATTTCCTTCATTCGCACCACACCACAATGTCCCGTGTGTAGTTCAGTCAACACCTTCTCCCTCAGATGTGATGGAATGATGACCCGGAAACCCCACAATAAACATCCTCCTTGTACAGAAAGTTCATTCTGTCTTACCAGATAGGGCTTCAGGCTTGGTGTCATCTCTCCTCTCTTCCCACTTGTGACGATGTCTAGGACTTCAGACATGGTCGGATCAGTCCGGGTATGTTTCTTCACATGAGCTGCAGTTACAGGAGCTGAAGAAACTGTCTTGAAAAAGAGTATCTCAGTTGGAGAAGACTCAGTCTGGGTCTCAGGCAAGGGAAGTCTGGAAAGTCCGTCAGCATTTTGATGCTCGTCTGACTTCCTGTACTTGATCTCGTACTGATGTGCTGATAAAAGCAACGCCCACCGTTGCATTCGGCTAGCGGCCAGTGATGGTATGCCCTTGTGAGGTCCAAAAATGGTTGTCAAAGGTTTGTGGTCTGTCAACAGGATGAATTTTCTCCCAAACAGATATTGATGGAATTTCTTCACCCCAAACACTATTGACAGTGCCTCTCGCTCAATCTGTGCGTAATTGCTTTCTGATTTGCTCAGAGTTCTTGATGCAAAGGCGATAGGTCTTTCCTCACCTGATGGCAGAATGTGTGACACCACTGCACCCAGTCCATAAGGCGAGGCGTCACATGCCAGTTGTAATGGTAGCTTACTGTCAAAATGAACGAGCGCCTCAGACTTAGTGAGATCCAACTTAACTTGGTTAAATGCCTTTTCACAGTTTTCTGTCCACTTCCATGGGGTTGTTTTGTTAAGCAGTTCGTGCAGGGGCTTTAGCTTGTGTGCTAAGTTAGGCACAAATCTTGCGTAGTAAGTCAAAAGTCCAAGGAATGACCTCAGCTGACTTACATTTTTCGGTGCTGGAGCTTCCGTGATTGCTTTCACTTTTGATGGTGCTTTGTGGAGACCTTTGCTGTCTATGACATGTCCTAAGTACTCCACAGAGGACTTGAAAAACTCACATTTGTCCTTCTGAACCTTCAAACCGTAGTTCTCTAGTCGCTGAAACACTGCGTCCAGATTCTTCAAGTGCGTCCGCTCATCTGGTCCAGTGATCAGCAGGTCGTCCAGGTAACACTGAACACCTGTTAGTCCACTCAATATGTGATCCATAGCTCTTTGGAATAAAGCAGGAGCAGATGTTATTCCAAATGGAAGTCTCTTGTGTCTGTATAGTCCTTTGTGAGTGACAATGGTTAACAGTTCCTGTGACTCTGGATCCACGTGCATCTGTAGATATGCTTGTGACAAATCTATCTTACTAAACTTCTGTCCCCCCGCCAACCCTGAGAATAAATCATCAATGAGGGGTAATGGGTACTGTTCAGTAATCAGAACTGGATTTACTGTGACCTTAAAATCACCACAAATCCGAGGTGTTCCATCCTTTTTCATGATAGGCACAATCGGTGTAGCCCATTCACTGGTGCGCACAGGTTCTAGCACTCCATTTTCAACCAACCTGTCTAATTCTGCTTCAACTTTTGTTTTGATAGCATATGGAACAGGTCTGGCCTTTAGACACTTTGGTGTACTTCCTGGTTTTACTGCTAGTTTCACCATAATGTCTTTCATGCTGCCAAGTTTCCCATCAAAAACTTTGGGGTATTTCTTTAGGATCTCCTGTAATGGCTCTGCTCCCCTTTCTCGGATCACAAATACTTCTTGCCAGTTTAATCTGATCTTCTTAAGCCATCTACGACCAAGCAAAGCTGGCCGATCCCCTGCGACAACGTACAGTGGAAGCGTTGACGTCTGAGTTTGATATTTCACTGTCACGTTAATCATTCCTACCACTGAAACAGGGTCGCCAGTGTAGGTTCTCAGTTTAAGTTTGGTTTCATTTAGAGCCAAATGCTTTAACTTTGTCTTGTAAACTTTTTCTGAGATCAAAGAAACACGTGTACCCGTGTCCACCTGCATCCGCACAGGTGTGTTCTCCAACAGAACTGTGATCCAGTATCCGTCATCCTCATCATCATCCAGTGACAAAACATGCACTTCCTCTTCATCTTCACTGTCACTATCTTCCTCATGTTCATGTTCCATTTTGTGAACATGTTTCTTTATATTTTTGTGCGGTCCACTTTTCTTTTTCACGTGGTGTTGTTTGCGTGTTTGAGTATTTTTGTTTCTGCAGGCACGTTCAATGTGACCTTTCTTTCCACATTTTCTACAGTCCATGTCTCTACACCAACATTCATTGGCTAAATGTCCTGTTTTTCCACATCTATAACATGGCTGACCTTGTAACGAGTCCTTTCGGCCCTGAGTGGCAATTTTGTGCAGTTGTGATGACGCACTGAGCTGCTGGGCCTCTCTAGCAGCCATTTCCATTGATGTGCTTACTTCGATCGCTTTCTCAAGTGTGAGGTTAGCTTCTGTTAGCAGTCTTTTCTGAATAGCTTCACTGCGCAGTCCACACAGTAACCTATCACGGAGCGTGTCGCTAAGCGAACGTCCAAATTCACAGTGTTCAGACAACTGTTTCAGCACAGCCACAAATTGTGCAACAGATTCTCCTTCTTCTTGATTTCTTTTATGAAACCGAAATCTTTCTGCGATGATCAGTGGCTTTGGTGCATAGTGATTCTTTAAACCTGCCACAATTTCTTCATATGACTTCTCTCCTGGCTTTTCAGGTTGCACGAGACTACGCAGCAGGTTGAATGTCTTTCCTCCCATGACACTCAAAAACGTCGGCACAAGAACATCTCCTTTGATCTTGTCTGCTAGAACAAAATACTCAAATCTTTTTGTGTATGAGCTCCATTGTTCCGCATTTTCCTCGTATGGTCCTATATTTCCGACCAATGCAGCCATTGTTTAATTGCCGGCTTAACAACAAAACAGCCTCTCCTTTTCTTCGTCTTTTTTTTTTTTTTGACTTACTTGGACCTTTATTTTCCCATGTAACTTCTCGTGGAGGGGAGATGCTTCCTTTCTCTTTTACCGCGGAACCGTGATCCGTCGAGAAAAGGTGACGTCTGTCCGCGTGTCTGCCGCGTCAGCTCGCGCCCCCCCTCGGAGCGGCGTCTTCGCGCCGTGCGGGGATTCACGGCCGGCGCTCCACCAAACAAATGGTCCACGAAAGCAAATGTAGGGCCGTACCTCGTCGCCAGTTTTGTTGTGTAGTCCTTCTGATATCACAACTTCGAATAAAAGAACGGGAGGCCAAGTTGAACTGCACACGAGTGTTTTAATTCGCCATCTTTTCATACACTTTACACGTGACTCTTTCTGTTCTCTTTTTCCTAGCGAGAGCCTGCTACGGCAACACATTAGGGACAATAAATTACACAATCAATATATAACAGCGCCCTTTGGCTGTGAAAATACGGTACAATAATTGATTGATTCATTCATTTTCCTGTCTGCTTCGTCCCTTTCGGGGTTGCGGGGGTGCCGGAGTCTAACCCGGCTGCTGATGGGCGAAGGCGGGGTTCACTCTGGACAGGTCAAGTGGGATATAATAAATATTTAAATTTAAATAACCTGCTGATGGTTACACATTTCTGTTATGAGCCACTTAACATTCACATTTGCTAAATATGGTTATTCGATTTATATAGTAATATATGTCATCGCACAATATGGAAAAAACTATGTAGTGATATAAAAAAATTCTGTACTTTTGAAGTGGTGCAATTGTCTCCAGGGTTTATTTTAATACCAAGGACATCTTGTCACCCTATACTTGCTGTGCCTGCAATGCACAGGTACACAATGAGGCAGAGGAGGAAGTAGTGTGTTCGTCCACTAAACAGAAGCAGGCAATACAGAGGCGAAAAAACAAGACGGACTGCCTTATCTTGTGCTAGATATGTGATATAAGATATATAGTAGATGAGATATAAGACCTATATTTTCAATAATTTAATCAATGTTCTATGTAATTGTCCACTCAGTCTGTGTGAAGTTGGGCATTTCTTAACACTTTCAGTTACATTTTCACCATCTTAATTGTTAAAAAGGTATTTTCTGGACAGAGTTGCTCTGTCATTGCATACTAAAATAGCTCAAAATAAATTTTGGTTATATGGTACAATTTAAACACGACTGTACTATAGGTATAAGATTCCAGTCATCAGCTTGTGTCACATTTTCCAGTGATTGGGGCGATTCCCTTCCGATGGCCATGTGATCAATCATAACGATTACAAACCGCTTTGAAGTGTAAACCGGGCCTTAACGAGGGATTTCTACAAAGACATTTCTGAAGTTGGATTCTAAAATGAATATAATTCCTTTTCTTAAGATTAACCAAAAACTGTTATCTTTGTAAACATCTGAATAATTGGAACACTGAACTGCAGTTTCTCCCCCCAAGCTCTATATGCAGGAGTTACAAATGTCTTGCATGTGTCACTATGTTAATCGTTTATGGTTTCCTCTCCCCAAATGCAACATTTGAAAGAAAGAAATCTCCAATTCACATTTGTTGATATTGTCATTAGGTGCTTAATATCAGCTAAATAAGTCAAATAATTAAAAATAAATAACAAATCAAACATAGTAATTTACTAACATCAATAAAAGCAACAAAGAGTCATGATGGTTGCCAAACCTTCTGAAGGAAACGGAAGCTTGTAATCTCCTTCTATATCTTTTATCTGATTAAAAAGATGAGACTCATTTATGAAAAATGTGTGTGAATCAGCTTTATTGGTGTTCATTTAAGCGACACATTAGTCATTTTTGGAATCTACAAAATCCATTAAAATCATAGTTGTGACGATTAGATGTTTAAATAATGAGCAAAAACAAACTTGTTCCATTCGTTTTCTTGTAAAAGTGTTGTTTCATTTGTGCTTTATAACTGTTTTAAATTCCTAATATTAATGAACCACTTAAAAAAAGGAAACATGGATGAAGTATGAATAATTGTTACAGAGTTATTACAGTCATCATGGTTTGGCTCAATTCCATACAGGACTGATGAAAACACAACAGTTTAACAGAGACGGATGCTGCTGCTTTGATTAACACTTAAGCTATAATTCAGGATCCTTCATTTCTGTTTATTATTTGCTTCATGTATTCTTTTATATCTGTACATATATATTATGATTTCATAGACTGCAACTCTGGGTTTGTGGGTGTTAGTCGTTCTCGGTTGATGTGCTCCTGATTGTGTGCAGCTGTTTTCATTTAGTTAAATGTACTGCAGGTAGTTAGGTAGCCCTACCAGTGTCTCCAGCACTGGAATGTTCTGCTGGCTTCCTGTGTCATGCTTCATCTGTTTATTAAAGTGTTTGGTTGAAATTACAATTCCTGCTTTTGGGTCTTGGTGTGCTTCATTACAGTGTTTCCTCATTTATCTGGTATGTGTGTGTGTTACATTCCATCCAACCATCCATCCATTTTCTTGACCGCTTTGTCCCTTTACGGGGTCACGGGGTGCCGGAGCCTATCCCGGCTGCTGATGGGCGAAGGCGGGGTACACCCTGGACAGGTCGCCAGTCTGTCGCAGGGCCTCAATCACACACATTCACTCTCACATTCACACCTAGGGGCAATTTAGAGTCACCAATTAACCTATGAAGCATGTTTTTGGATGGTGGGAGGAAGCCGGAGTCCCCGGTGAAAACCCACGCATGCACGGGGAGAACATGCAAACTCCACACAGAAAGGTCCCAGCCGGGAGTCGAACCGGGGCCTTCTCGCTGTGAGGCAAGAGCGCTAACCACTGCGCCACCGGGCAGCCCGTGTTACATTCCATAGATAGCTAAATCTCTAATGTAAAATTACAGATGTTTAAAGGCTGTAAAACTCATTGACTGTATAAAAGAACTGGACTGAGCAAGCCTTCATACCTCACGTTCCAAACAGGAAGTACTTGCTGGCTCCAAAAAGTCAAAATGCCATAGACTTCAATAGAGGAATAGACAGTCATACTTATAGTTGTTGTATTAGTCAGAAGTCATTCTTGCTCTGACACCTTTTTTAACATCTTCTTGATAATCCCTACTTTTGTTCATTATATTTTTTTCTTTATTGCAAGATATTTAAGTAAAAATCGACCAATCAGATCCCTCAATAAAAGCATGGTATGCCTGTTGGGCACCTTAAAAGTTCAGAATAATTGGCAGGGTGGCTCAGTGGGCCAGGTGAAGGGCTGACATGCAAAAGCTCTGGGTTCGATTCCCAGGGTTGTCCACTGATCCCCACCCAGATTGGGTCCTTAGGCAAGACCCTAACTGGGTCCCTGTGCCAACAGGGTTGTGTCAGGAAGGGCATCCGGCGTAAAAACTCTGCCAAATCACTGATGAGAAACAGTGGGTGCTGTTACGCTGTGGGGACCCCGAAAGGGATAAGCCCAAAGTGAACAACAACTCCCTGCTTTCAATAGAAGGGGTGTGGACGTCTGACAAGCTTCATCCTGATTGGTGACAGTAGTTGCCATTACATTTTGACTCAGACCTACTCCGACCAATCACTGCATACCAAACTCGTCTAGCTCCAAACGATAGTGTCTGTATCGCAGAAAATGGTGAGTGAATTTGCGTCATTTCACTGCCATTTTCAATGAGTCGCTTGGACCAGATCTCTTATACAGTCAATGGTAAAACCCCCTTCTACATGATATACACTTTTCTCAGACCGGTCCGAACATTTTCACACTTTTCTCTCTGGAGCTAAGTAGTGTCTGCTTTGAGCTTCTTCACTGGTAAAGCTAAGCGGTGGAGACTGGCAGAGTAGGAGAGAGATGAGGATCACCGTCTCTCCTGTCACAAGGTCTCTGCACAGATCCACGCCCTTTTTGATCTTACTGCGATCTATCAAAGCTTCTCACAGTGGAGTTCCTGCATGGCAGATTACGCAGTGGAGTTCTGTATTCTAGTATCTGATTTCCACTGGCTTAATGACTCTCTGGTGGAGGTGTTTCTTCAGGTCTCTCTAGCTCCCTCAAGGATCAGCTGGCAGCTAGAGAGGTTCTGGAGGATCTCGAGGAGCTGATAGACTAAAGATGGATTTGGTAAGAAAAAGGTCAACTAAGGTTGAATATGAGGGGGATTTTAAACTTGGTCTGGTGGGCTCAAATAATAATTAAGAATTTGTCAGGACTGACTCAGCCTCCTCTGACAACCAGAGGGACCCCTCTCCTGAGTATTAACCAGCTTCAGCAAATTCCTCACTCCAACTCCCATCAGCCATCGCTCCATTCTTCTCCATGCACAGCTGTTCATCACCATCAGAACCACCAGTATTCATGCTCACTCCAGCCTCAACTTCAATGCGAATTCTTGATTGTGTTTATCCGTCAGTCTGAGCAATACTAGTTTGATTTTTTACCCATGCCGGTTATCTTGTTGTCCTGCCTCGCCTCCATGTTTTTGACCTTTGCCTGCCTTTGGACGACGTCGATGTCTTGCCCCTGCTCTGTTCCATTAAATTGTTTGCACATGGATCCAAATGTCTCAGCCTATTCCTCACAGATTTAGAGAACAAAATTGGTCAGGAACTGTGTTGGAGAGTTAACCAAGTCCCAGTTTAGATAACCCAGAGGATTAAACTACTAAACACAAGATCATTGACCAGAGCAAACTGAGGGTGGATTCATCCTGGAAAAATCATTTGGTCCAAGTCCTGAACCTTGTGTTTGGTATTTATTTAGACTGATATCAAGTGGACTCTACTGTTTCAAACCAAAGCTTATAAACAAAATCACCTGACTAAAGATGTCTTCACTCATGTGCCAGAAATTATATGGGTGGGGGAAAGCAACTAGTGGCAGAAATCATGGAAGTCCTGCGCTTGGCAGTCTTTGTCAGGATAGCTCATGTATTTGCAGCGTTCCATTATATTATTCCTGCTCTGTCCACATCACGTCTTGGTCCAGTTGTTCCTCTCCGAGCATGGATCATATTCAGACTGAGTAATCTCAGAGCAAACTGAAGTCGAGTCAGATTGGAAACTGACTGAGACCACCTTAAAAGATGGGTCAGAGAGTGGTTCCTAGTCCCGGACCAGGGTCCACTGAGCTTTATTCAGATTCAGAGGCTCTCAGACATAGAATTCACTGCTAATACATATCAGAAACTGTGTCTCATTCAATGTTTTAAAAGCTCCTTAAAAAACTGGCAGAAATAATCAGTAATGCAAACATGGGTAATGTCCTCTTTAGCTGAGAATACTTTGTAACAAGAGATGAAGACCTCACAAGAAATGGAGCACGATGAAAAGACAAAAGGGAACCTAGAGTTTCCTCAGCAGTTTAAGTCGAGGCAAGAGGAGAGTGGGGACAGAAATCCAGAGTCAGGAGAGGCTGAATCCCAGAGAGATGGCTAACAAATCCAGAGTTTGATCCAGAGACACTGTTGCGTCCCCTGGGAGTAACCCGGCTCGAGTCTAGGGGTGAGGGAGGGGACAAAGGGGACAATAAATAAAAAAATGGACACCAAACATAAAAGGAACACAGTTTATTAAAATAAACAAAGACCTGTGTCCTGAAATGAGAGATTAAATAATTAGTGAGTTGGTTAAGAAAGAAGACAAACCAAAACAGAGTTGGAACCTTGGCCAAAAGAAAAATAAATCAGGGAGACTGCTGACCCAGTCATGACGACCGTCGGAGTCAGCAGCTCCCTGCTAATGGCTGCCTAACAAAACTACCTAGTCAAAACAAATTAAACAAAGCCAGCAAATCAAGACTACCAGGGTCCAACCCCAAACTAACAACAAAACCCAGCAATCCAGGATTGCTGAGGATATAAATGAGTGAAGGAGACCACACCCACACCCACACCCACACCCATACCCACACCCACACCCACACCCACACCCACACCCACACCCACACCCAATGAAACCCAGCCTGCTCTGCTCCCTGCCTGGCTTGATGTGGCCTCCTCTGTCTTAAATAGACAGCAGCTGACAATCAAGGCACATTGGCCACACCCACCAGGTGAGCCAAAGGGAACTTGATGGGAAAGGAGGCCAGACAGCAGCAGGATGTAACAGACACAAACTGCGAGACAGAAAACAGACTTAAACATCAAGGAGACTGACTAAATTGTAACTAAGGACAAAAAAAGGGTAATAGAAAGCAGGGCACTGCAAATAATACAAGAGAATATAGGCTAGGCAGAGAATCACCAAATACGGTCCAGTAAAACAGTGGAATTTTGTGGGTTGTTCGATGAACTGTATCCATGAACTGTATCTAACTGCACCTAAGAAAAATATTCACCTTGTGAACATTTTGTGACAAGCTAACCACATTTAGACATTTCTATGCATATGTGGATCAGTTATATCACATTTTTTCAGTATTAATCAGAAAAAAAGCATTATGTGTGAATGTAAGTATAGATGCTAGGCCCACATGTCAAACTAAATGATACATATTATGTTTAAATATAAATACAAAATACAAATACAAGTACAAAAATACAAAATTTGCTATTTTTTGTAGCACATATTAAAAGGAATGTCTAATTGTGGTAAAATTGCCAAATAATTTTCCACTATATACTAGGCTGCTGACAGAAAAAAAATACACATGCTAAGGTTGATTATTCCCACTTTGTTTATTTTCTGACACTGAAGAAAGTTTTATTTTGTAAAACTCCAAGATTCTGTTCACCGCATCCGCCTGTCTTGACGCGTCAGGTAACATCAAATGACTGCTCGCTTGGCTCGCTAGTGAAGTTAAAATCTTAAAGGGAAAATTTAATAAAAGCAACAAAAAATATGAAGTATTTGGAAAGTTTCTTTGGGGAAATAACTGTGGAAATAAGAGCCACAGAGGAAACCGAAGAAGAGCCTTCAACTTCAGAGAAACATAAAGCTGCTTTTACAGACAAAACCAGGAGTCCAGGCCGCTCTGCCTAGTGTACCTCGACTGACACGCTAATGTTTCACAAATACTCATAATAATAAAGGTATAGACACAGTGAATTCAATTTTATTATTATATTAAGACGGTTGTGTCATTTTGTTCCGTTTTATTCATCCATCACACCTTAAAGCTAACCAGAGGCTGAAGTTAGCATCTAGTTGTTAGCATCCAGTCTTAGCGTTAAAGGGAAATTCTTCATCATAAAGTCTACGTTTAAAGAGGCCGTACCATGATTTTCTTACGTCTTTCAAAGGAAACTAAATTGATGTAAATTATCAAATATTACATTTGGAACACTAACAGATTATTTATTAAATATGAGTTATTTTTGTGAACTTTTTTTATACCCTGAAGTAAAACGACTTGATCTCTGAGGCTCCGCCTTTCGCTCACTTCATGACGTCCTAGAGTGGTCGTGCTACCACGAAAATAAATGAAAGACTTTTGTTTAATTATTATTTTTTTAATTGATGTAGCCCCACATACATCGCAGCTCGGGCACTTTTCTTTTCACAGACAGAATGGTGATGCTAATAGGTTCATTTTGTTGTAAAAATTTGGTCAAAATGCAAACAACACCAGATGAACATTTCAAGATTTATTGAAATGATGACATAAAATTTCTGTTTTAAAAATTCTCTTTGCTTTCATGCGGATCTGTTTACCTTTCTGCCATTCCTCAATAATTCAAATCCTCCTAATCTCTCGCTCACTTTTCCCTCCAGGAAATAGCTCATTTTCTCCTGCCGTCTTTTCATGATCCTCGTCTACTTGCACCAGTCTTGGATTCGTTAAGGATCTATCTCTCTCGCATGTTGTGCAGATTCCTCACCAGCCTATAAGCTCTTACGCCACCGCATGAATTTTGAAAGCTAAAGAATGAATTTCTTGGCCAGCTGCACCAGCTCACAATGCAGACAGCTGGCGTCTTCTGTGCACAAACTGAAGAGGGGTGGAGCTAGCTGATCACCGCTAGCTTGAGCTGCTAGCTTTGTGGAGAAACTGTTTGTGTTAGCCTGGGGGCAGACTCTCCCTGGAGGGGGCTGTCTCACTCTGTGACGTCAGATCGTGAGGTCCCGCTGGTTTTTGTGGGTATGGGAGGGGCTGCTGCAGATAGGGCAGGTTTTTAGAGAATTACTCACAAATATATGAACGGATCAAAATACCGTTTTGGGGTTCTTTATAGAGAGGAATGATCAGTATAATGCACTTAAAAGCTCAAAACGTTTTTTCATGGTAGGACCCTTTAAAGCAGCTACAAGCGTTGAACGTAAAATGAAGATTTAATCAAATAAATTGCCGACCTGCTAAAGATGTTTCTGAACTGAGGAAACCCTTTGAGTCAGTATGTGATGCAGAGACGGTCCCTGACCACACGAGTTGGGAATGAGAACGTGTTGGAATCTTCACTTTCATTGTCCCATAGAACTGGCCTAACAGCTGGAGCCAACACAAGTAAACAGTTGGAAAGACACACATGGCCTTAGCTGCTCTCAAGTGCACTTTGTCCATCCACTTTCTTGTTAATAATTGAAAAATAGCTTGTCTAATAATAACTAATCAAAGCTAGTCAAGTGACCTTTGAGACTGAGGGGCACACGTATGTCCAGAGAGTGCTTGTTTCTGAAAGTCAAACGGCAACAATGTAGGAATAGTAAAAGGTCTATACTTGTATAGCACTTTTTTACTTTCCTCAAAACGCTTTACAGACCCATTCACACATTCACACACTGATGCCGGCTCTGCTGCTTAGCACTGGCGCCAACCTCCCACCAGAGGCAATTCAGGGTTCAGTGTGTTGCCCAAGGACACTTCAACACATGGGCGGGCAAGAAGGGAATCAGACCTACAGTCTTCTGATCAGGAGTCGACCGCCCTACCACTGCACCACGACCGCCCACATTTGATTCGTATTTTTTATGCTGATCCGTCAGGTCATCAAGAGCATACGTCTCTGTAAATCATGTGTCAAAGTCAAGGCCTGGCAGGGGCCGGATCCGGCCCTCCAGGTAATTCTATCCGGCCCTCCAGATCATTTTATTTTTTAGCTGTTTTGGCTAGTTTAGGTTTTATAAAGTTTTTTAGGCTGTTTTGGAGCTAAGCCAATATTTCAACTGCATGGTAGCTATTTTGGCCAACCTAATTTTTTTGTTTGTTTGTTTTTTAGGCTTATTTTGCATATAGCTAATATTTTAGCTACCTATCAGCTTCAGTGATTTCTGCTATTAGCTTCACCGTTTTTAGCTATCAATTTCAGCATTTTTAGCGGCAAAATTCAGCTTACAAAATTCACACTAGCATTATCACTGGTAATGCCTTATATCTAGTTCATAATTATGTTAAAAAGTTATGTTTTTAAAGTTTTAAAAATGTAGTTTTAGATTGTTCAATAAATGTTTATTCTTTTCGTCCCGCGACATAAAGTGTGTTTTGGATTTTGGCCCCTTGTGTGATTGAGTTTGACACTCCTGCTTTAAATGGACTCAGTAGAATTGTGCTTCTAACTCGTCTGTCTTCTTATATTTCATTAGATGGAATTAATCTACACATGTGGAGTATTTGACTCTTGACTTACAGTATATCAGCCTCCAACCAGGCTTGGACACTTTAATTAAATTATTTTTTATAGATGTGATTCTGGCCAGTCCTACCCTCATCTGCAGATCTGAGAAGGTATCACTGTTCACACTTCTGCTCTGACCAGCCTGCTCTTCCTTCCACGTTCACTGAGGGCTCTGGCCAGCAGCTGCAGACACCCATTTCTATATCCTGGTTTATTCTGTTGGGTGTGTTAAGCATTCTAGATCACAGTTGCCATAAATAAAGGATGTGTACTGTTTATGTTAGCAGTCCATTTCAGGGTCTTTAAGAAACATGCTACCATACATGCTCACACTCAAGAAACAACCACACTGTGAAGCTCAGAGCAAAGTAGCACCACATATACAGTACCTTCTTATTTTAGGTCTAACCACCATATGCTCTGTGACTAGCTTATCTCCTTGTTGAGATATTGGTCCTACTTTATGTAAAGTACATATGCAAGAAAAGGAGTCTGAAGTGTCTTACTAAATAAAATAAACTGTTTTAGTGCTAATTGTATGCTTGTTAAATTCAGAGTAAAACTGTCCCTTAAAGTTATTTTTCAGGTGAAATATGACTGAGAAATGATATCATGTCTTTGTCAAAATGTTAAAGACGTTAAATACATAACAAAAGAAACACTTAAACGACAAGATTTAACAGAACAAGGGGCTGGACAAGCAAGGGCTGGTGTTTTGGATTCAGCCCCAGAATTTGCTTGGATAATGAAAACCACCTGGAGAGAAGCTCCTCCAGATGAGTAAGGAGTCTTAGGAGAATGGTTGCAGACGAGATGAAGCTAATGATGGATGATTTTGGCTCCAGTCTGCTGTCTGATCAAAACCACATTTTTTCCGCACCAAATTTCATCCCATGCAAACAGTAACATTGTTCTTATGGTTTATGTTCTGGAAAGAGAAATTTATGGATGGTGCAGTGCTACACAAGCTGGCTTATTTTTCACTTAGTTTGTTTATCTCCAGTCTTCTGATTCATACTTTCCAAAATGCATCATTTACATCCTCGTATTTCATGTATTTTTTTTCTCCAAAAGTGTGTCTCACTTTTCTCATTTCTTTCAATACTCAACACATCTGAGTTTGTGGTGTTGCAAAGCGACATGGTGTAAGCGTGTCACTGCCACCTCACTGACGTTCTTATCTTTGCTGCACAGCGTTTAGAGTGACTCCTACAGAAAAAAATACTGTAGCGTGCGTCAACTCGTGATATGATTGAAGATAGCAATAAAAATGACTGTAATGGTTAACAAAAAACAAAACATATTCACTTTTAATGAGCATTATTAGGTTTTTCTGGTTTTCCTTGAGATGTTTCATCTTTGATTTGAGGATTTCCGCAACAAAGTTTGCACGCAAAATAATAAGCAGCTTTCGTATTTAGTATTTTTGTCTCAGATTATGTGATGATGGATAAGCCTAAAAATGTTGATAAAAGAACACCATAAAAGTAATGGGGATACTAAATAGTTTACGATTAAGTAATTTTTCCTCATTTACTTTAGCTGCTGTTTGACCTCTGACACCAGACGCAGTGAAGGCCGTGGTTCAAACCTTTCTGTGTGAAGTTTACGTGTCCTCCCAATGCATGAGTGCGGTCTCTCCGGGCACTCAAGACATGCATCATAGGTTGATTGATTACTCTAAATCAGGGCTGTCAAAGTCAATCATATCAGGGGCCAAAATCCAAAACACACCTTAGGTCACAGGCCGAACAGAATAAACATTTATTGAACACTCTAAAACTACATTTTTAAAACTTTAAAACCAAAACTTTTTAACATAATTATGAACTAGATATATGGCATTACCTGTGATAATGCTAGTGTGAATGCTGTAAGATGAATGTGGCGGCTGAAGATGCTGAAATTATTAGCTAAAAGCACTGAAGCTGATATCCAGCTAAAAAATATGTTAAAATATGTTAAATGCCAACAAACAAAAAAAACAAACAAACAGAAACTTAGGATAGCCAAAACAGCTAGCGTGTAGCTGAAAAAATGGCTAAACTTCAACATATTCTAAAAGAAAGAAATAAAAGCCTAAACTAGCCAAAACAGCTAGCATGTAGCTGAAATATTAGCTAAACTCCAAAACTGTCTTAAAAATCAAATAAAAAAGCCTAAATTAGCCAAAACAGCTAGCATACCTGATTTATTAACTGAACTCCAAAACAGCCTAAAATAATCTTAATAAATGCCAAAATAGTCCAATAAGCTAGCAGAATGCCAATTTTTAAAACTCTAAAACAGTAACTTTTTAACATAATTATTAATAATAAAAAGGCAGCAATATTATTGAAGAATAAATCAAGATAAACCTTAAAGTCCCCCCTCCAATTAGGTTTTTTGAGTTTTTAACATGTATGTGTGGCATTTTTCTTCTGAAAGAGAAAAAGTATAATAAGAAATCCTTTCGTGTCTCTCTCTCGTTGATTGAGTTTTTAAACACTCACTGTAAATAGTGGTATTTAATTGTGAAGGAATTGGTTATATTTTGAAAATTGACCAGATTTTCTTGTGTGCCTTCGCAGCGCTCCGTAGATCAACAAGGGCGCCGAATGGAGGCGGCCTCCATTCCAAGCCGCTTCGTAGCGCGTTTGAATATTTGCTACTACCACCAAGATCTGCACTTATATAAAAAATTAAGATCAAAACGGCATTTCTTAGTATTTTTTTTTGGAATTGTGGGGAATCAGGAGCAGACAGAGAAAAAGCGTTTGAAAAGATTGTGGATGTGACATAGACGCTAAAAGTTTCTCTCCAGCCTGATGCATCCACTTGTAGACAAATAGATCCGTGAACGTCTTTGTTTTCCTCGTCTGAACTGGAATCTGGATCAGAACTATTCGACTGGACAGCTCCAATATACCTCAAATTCTTTGTCCCACCACTAATGATAGATTGGGGCTGTAAGATAACAGATGGATGATGGGAAATGGAGGCAGGCTTACACCATGCAAATGGTCCCGCCAACAACTCAGGCGAATTTCTGATAAACTTCTGCTGCTCTGCAGAAACTATGTCCTAGAAAATGACACAGGTTTTTAAAATGTTGTTAAAAACAGCAAAATCATAATTAAAAGACTACCAGGAACACTTTGAAAATAGATCAAAACATGATCAGAGTAGGACTTTAATCAAAGCATTCTTGAAAGAAAACTGCCTTTTTCCATGTGCAAACATTTTAAAGCTCAACTTGGTGTAGCTGGCAGATTGTGATCCCAAACCCAACAAATAGTTGACCTAATGTTTTCCCTTGGGAACATAGCATTACTATTTCTTTCTTTGCACTGATATCTTACGTTTAAATGTTATTCACATCACATCTGTTAAGTCGTCTTATTTGACCTTTCACACACCTCCACATTTATATAGTGCTTCACTTTTCTACACCTGGGTCCAATCATTGTCCCTCTTACTTGATGGAAGCTGCATCTGCAGCTTTTTGATCTCAACACTCGTGGTCCTCTGGCTTTTGATTAAAGAAGTCAAGATGCTGTAATTTATATTTTAGGATGCTTTTATATAACACAGAATAAAAAAAGGTGTGTTTTATGGGTGTTAACTAGTTCATACTTTTGTTTATCACAACAAAATAGTAGTTATCTGGCATTTAGTGAATATCTGTATTTTTTTAGCCATCCATATAAAAAATTAAAACACTTTTTTCATGAGAAACAAGACATTCATTTATTCGCACCTTTTGGTCTCTCTAAGTACCACAGTTGTCATGGTTGGCTGCTATGGCGTCAAATCAGGATCAGCTCAAAGTGAATGAAAAACAAGATTGAAAATTTGAAAAACAGGCATTATAAATTTGAAAAAAAAAGGGGGTGGGATTTGAAAGCAGTTTAAAACTAGAAAATACATATTGAAAACTTAAAGGAATTATTGAAAATTTGAAAAAATAAAATTGAAAACTTCAAATAAAATTACAAAAAGATGGAAAGCCCCGCCCCCATGTGAAATTAGGATCAGTTCGGCAGCGAAAACTCTAAAAAATCTGAATTGAAACTGAAAACATAGAAATGAAACCAAACGCGGAAAAACAAAAAAAGGAAAAATTAAAGTTACAAATATACATCATTTTTTTAATTGGTAATAGTTTTAGTTTTTTTAATTCAAGTTTCACGTTAACATTTTTTTAATATTTTCGATATTTCTTTGACGTTTCCAATATTATTTTTTCAAATCTTCAATTTTGTTTTTTTAAATTTTCAACAATTCCTTCAAGTTTTAAAAGTTATTTTTGAGTTTAAACCTGCTTTTAAATTTTTCTTTTTCTTTTTTTCACATTTCAAATTTTTTCAAATTTCAATTTTTTTCTAATTTTCAATCTTGTTTTTCATTGACTTTAGCTGGTCCTGATTTGACCTCAGCTGCTCTCTTCCCTCTCTCTGCATGAGGTCCCAGAGTGAGAGTGGGCTCTGCCTCATGTATGGTTTCTGGTCTACTGTCCTCACCCGGATTTTTTACCTGTTTTCCTCTTCTGACCTATGAATTTCTGCTGCTGCCTTTCACCATAGTTCTACAGTCCAGTTGATGTCAAGACTGCACTGTCTCCCGGGATCCATTCCCCATTCCCCTGCTGCTCAAGAGGATCTACAAGTCTCCAAGCTATAGGAACCTATTTCATTGGTTAATTCTACTGAGCCATTAAATATCTTCAATCTCTTAGCAGAATCTGTCTCTTGGAGTTCTGCCTTTCTTCTCAGAATGTTGCCCTCTGTAAGTTTAATGTACATTGGGTAGCTTCATTATTGGCCTGCAAGACCCCATGCTCTAAGTTTTGTAATGTCATAGTAGTGCAAAGATCTATTGTGCATGAAACAACACTATGACTCAAGTCATGTGGAAAGCACTTGACTAGTTTGTCCAGCAAAACCAAGTGTCTAATTGTGTACTCTTGGTTGTGGAATGTGTTACTGAGAATGTTTAATCCCTTTGACAGATTAAACTTGGGTGTAGAAACTGTCAAATAAGATTTAAATGCTAAATTAGTCATGCAGCTGCGTATAAAACATGAGGGAATGAAACTTTATGATATATCTCATCATAGATCAGTTGGTGCCTCTAAATTGTTCCTAGGTGTAATGTGTGTGTGGTTGTAAATATTTCCGTATTTGTGGATTCAGGATTTTCCGGGATGTCTCCGGTCCTTAACCTCACGGATGGGGGGGTAGGGAGAAGGGGGGTGTATTTCCTTTAAGCCGCCTGCGTGCCCACAGACAGCCCATATCCACCTGTAAGTGCAGTTGTGACTAACGCTTAAGGAATTTTTTTTTTAGGTTTTGACATATATGTAAACAGAGTTTATTCCATTAATGCTATGCTGACACGTATAGGAATAATTTACAACTGGCTAAATTCGACTAATTCTCAAGTTTATTGATAATATTGCACTTCAAAATACAAAGAAAGTTTACAAACATTTATCAGTACAAAGTTTCATCTGGACACTGAATAAACCTCTCAACATATGAGTAATACAAAATGCAGAAACACTGTTTGGATACAGTGACACTTTGTTTAGCAACAGTAAGGTTACATCTCACAATAAATTATTATCATTATGGAGATTTTCTAAGTGAAATCTTTGCTTTCCTTGGGACAGTTTTGGCCTTTTACATCTGAAGTGGGTGTGGGAGGACTTTGAACTGATTGGAGTTTACGGAATACCACTAAAAAAACATTAAAAAGCTTTATTTATAATTACGTTTGACCTCCGAGAGGCTGATTTTAAATGCATCCTTCTTTGTAAGACTTTTAGAGTTTAGTGAGCAGTTTAGACATTTTTGGAAAAACAAAGACTTCCAGTTCATTTTTTTATGATCCTAAATGATGAATTCAT
This sequence comes from Oryzias melastigma, assembly GCF_002922805.2. NCBI lineage: Eukaryota > Metazoa > Chordata > Actinopteri > Beloniformes > Adrianichthyidae > Oryzias > Oryzias melastigma. Next base: position 30,317,007 of record NC_050515.1, on the reverse strand, counting down.
TAGAAAATACTAATCAAATAAGACATATTTAACAAAGTATTTACAGATAAGTACAGTACATTGAAAGAAAGTAAAATACCACAGAAAGTAATATAAAACAACCCATTCTCATTTGACAATATTATGTATTCATTTAAGAAATTAAAACAAAACTAATTTGAGCCTGTTGTACATTTACAAAATGACAAAGGATATGTATTTTTTAAGAGAAAGGAATACATTTTAATGCACATTTATTCTAGTGTCCATTTGGTTCATGATTAGTCAATCAAACCAATGACTTTACTGAATGGTTGTACCCAGTAGTGTTTTTAGTGTCTTCAGAGAATGAATGCAGACAACTTTTCCTCTGGAGTTTTGGTGTTTTTAACCATTGATTTTAAAATTAAAAGAAAATAACAAATCCTTCAGAAATTGCTGTAAATATAAGCTTAGACGGAACTATCTTAAAAAGTGCTACATCTTTGGAACTACTTATTGGTACTGCTGTGCTCGCACAGGCACTGTTCTCCTGGCCCCAGGGCTAATTCTGCGACTCCGGCCTCTGCCACGCTGCTCTGAGGGAAACACCACCTGGGTAGCTGACCTTTGCCTCTGCTCACCCTGAGAGTCCCTCATGTCTCTTGCCATTTGAGATAAAGTCTGACCTGGGTTGGTTTGCAGACGTTGAAATAGACTTTGCCTGTTAATTTTCCTCTCTGGACAGCTGAAGGTCAGTGCTACTCCAGAGTCGGACTTCATCTCTCTGGAGAAACCATCTGAGGTGCCATCAAAGCATCGTCCAATCGCAATCTCTTTGGCCACCCTTGGGTTCTGGTCCGTGACAGTGTAGATGCCATAGTTATGTCCCAAAGGATCCACAGGCGCCATCATGGTGAAAGAATGAGACCCATTACTTTGAGTGAACGGTGGGTGTTTAATTAGGTACTCCTGTAGGAGGTTGTTGACATGAATCCTCCGACAGTTACCCTGTGGGAGCACTGATATCAGGGATCTGTCTACTACTGACTGATCGTATAACATGCCACTACATTTAAACTCAAGACAAGCAGCTGAGGTGTTGGCCTCTCTCATATCACGAGTACTCCGAATGTCTCTAATACCATAAAGTTTGTTCTTTGTTTGTGGGTGGGTTCCTCCGTGGTTCCTTGACCTGACCATTACTTCCTTCTGCCCATGAATTCTGACTTTAATAAAGCATGCTCTAAACTCCTGAGGGTTAGGCCACCAGGAGAGATAGTCTCCAGTCCAAGACGTCAAGTCATTTTCTTCAAAGGGAACAACATTGTACTCATACTTGTCTTTTTCCACTCTAAAAAATCTAAAATGGTTTGCATCTATAGGGGCATTTTCACAAGCTATCATACTCTGATATGGATATATAGGCCCATTGGTCTCATCAAGATTGTTTTGGTTCGGCTTTGCCAGATTGATTTTAAAGGCTGTTTTCTTTAGGGCTGAGTCTTTGTGGTCTGAACGCTGGTAGTCTAGTTTTTCCAGATAAGGCTGAGATACTCCAATAATGTTTGGATTCATCTTTGGTGTGGAAGGAGCAGCCTCAAGCTCCTCTCCATTTAGCATTGCTGTGACATAAGCTGTGTAAGCATCGGGCCTCATGGCGTCACAGAAAGCTGGCAAACAGGCTCCATTGGGGCCAGTGATGACACTGTCAAAGCGCCCCCACGCCCTGGGGTTGGAGGAATAGCCAGGTTTGGGCTCAAGGTTTATCAGAGTGATCACGACACCTTCCAGCTGTTCAGTAGGCAAGAATTTGTCACTCATGTAGGCACGAACCTTCACATAACACCGCCTGCTTTCAGGCACATCTAAATTGAAGAGTCTGCGCTCTCTTATCTCCATGTTTCCTATAAGGAAGGTACGCTCCTCGCGCTTGCTCCGTCCATGACCATCGGCCGCTGTTGTGCTGTACGAGAATTCACTTTCTTCCTCCCAGACCCCTGTATCTGGGTTTAAAGACCACAGTTTCATTTGAGGAATGTGCTCCTGCATTTTAACATGCTGTGTGTCAAGGAGGACTTGAACAGCTCCTGCTCCCAGTACTTTGTTGCTGGAGTTATCTCTGAAATCCACTGAAAACATGCCGTAAGTCCTCAAAGGGAGCATGTCACCTTCATCATCTACAAAGTTGAGATCCCCAGGGGTTGCAGCTGCTGTTGTAATGTTTCTTGGGTCAATGAATGTGACGCTAGCTTTCACAGTTCCCTCATACACCTCCCCAGTGTCTTTATGAAAGGAATTGGGAGGGATGACTAACTGTCCAATTGGATCTTCCCCTTTAATTTCTCCTAGATCGATGACATTGGTCTCTCTGGAATTAATATCAATTGGTTTCTGTTTTCTCATCACTTTCACGTCATGATAGATGGATCCACTTTTTTTGTCAAAGATGAACACCTTTGGAGTGTTAAGAAACTTTTCAGTGGGATCAACAAAATTTACCACTAATCTTTGTGTGTCTTGAGAAATTTTCAAAGTAAAGCCTCCTTGGTATCCAGTGGTACCCACTCTTTCTTTGCCAATGTAGATGTGCCCAAAACGCAGAGGCTCATTATTGTCAGCTGCAACCACTCTTCCACGAACAATTACCGTGGGCTGCATACATTTCTGACAGACGCATTGTGTCACCACCCGGATGGGAAGACTGTAACTACCACAGTCAATGACCCGACTCTCCATACTCTGAACCCCACAGCAAAATCCGGCTCCATCTCTGCAGCGCATGTCAAACTCCAGGGATCCAGCACATTTGTTGTGTGGGCAGCGGCCAGCATTGTAGTACTTTGATTCAGTTCCAGGTTGGACACAGTCCAGTGGTAGCCTAATGAGGTGGGCTTCAGGAGTGGAGTTGCAGGCCGGGGTTCCTTTAGCTGTGAATGAAATGATACATTAAACTATGCTGTTTAAATGACAATTTGTTTAGTCAAGAAATAGAACTGGATGTACATGAACCATAAGAGATAGGTGCTTTCTGTGTTTTTTATATTAACACCTACATTACTTATAGAAATGGACATACCGAAAACATTTTTCCTGCACTGTGCCGTGGATCAGACAGAATTCAGTTGGGTTTCAGAGGACTTTTAGTAAATGCAAAATGTCAAAATGTAAGCAATTTTTTGTGTCATCTTGAGTATTAGGATTATTCAGTCTTTGACTTTATGATCACCTATGCATTATCAATAAATTACATACAAACACTTCATTCAAATTAATTTTTTGAAAGAGTCTGTAAATGACCAAGTTGGTTGCTGACTGAGGAGTGCAAAACACTTTCTACCTAATTTACCTTCAACCACATATGTCAAAGTCAAGGCCCGGAGGCCGAATCCGGCCCTGTGGGTGATTATATCCGGCCTGCCTGATTGTTTCATATTTTTCTTGTTAACGGCTCGTTGTTATCTTGTGCTGGTGCCATATTGCGACACATTTTCATTCCCAAGTTGTCACATATTGACGCATGGTTAAGGACCCTCCGCATCCAAAATTGACATTTTAAGTGTCCCCGACTTGTCGTTGTTTGACATGCTGGCTGTTTCAATTAAACCGGGGGTTTCCACTTTACTGAGACGCACATGAAATGTAACTGGACATGATGTTTGAGGGAGTATTCTTTACTTATTATTACAGCTGGAAAATGTATAAAAAAGGAACTGTGAAATGGTTTAAAATGTACAGTAAAAGCTTACATTGATCTAAGTGCATACATACCAATTACAGAAAGGCTGGCTACAGAAGACTTGATGCTGCCTGCAGGGTTGCTGGTTTTGCAGTAATACTCCCCTGAATGCTCAAACTTCAGATCCTGCAGCGCAAGGTCCTCTTCATACTTATAAATCTTTCTGTCAAGGAGTGTCCCATTGTGGTACCTGGATTCATTTTGGAAAGAAAATAAAACTCATTGAAAACCTGAAGGTTTTGCTGTACAGGTTGCTGCGATAGCATCAATATGTTTCTCACCAGTAATACTTGCTGGGCTTCGGTGATCCCGTTGCTGAGCAGCAGAACAGCACCCGTCCTCCTTCATAACGCACTTTGTCCTCTGGGTGCTTCACAATGTAAGGCTTTTCTGTCCAAACAGGAAATACAAACATCCCAAAGATTATTGTTGAGAATTTTTGAAAGAGTTTCAATGACTTATAGTCGTAAATATAGATTTTAAGCCCCAAAAAGTTTTGTTTTCTATTTTGATCCATAAGTATGACTTTTAGGGAACCTTTTTTGAAATAATAATCCAAAATAAAGAATGGACCTACCAGTGGATCTGAGGACAGCCTTTAACCTGGACGATCCAGTAGTGTTCGTAGAGGTAGAGACAGTTGTTGGGACATACTTCTCCTTTTTGACGATGATTGAAGTGGCACTGGAAGAGCAGACTCCAGCGAGCATAAACTCCCCTTTAACATTGGTTTGAGCATGGAGGGCTTTAGAATGGGTACCCAGAGACACTCTGGCTCCCTCCACAGGGACTCCTGTCACACTATGGACGTCTCCATGCAGCACTCGGTCCTCGCACACACAGAGGCTGCAGTCCTCGTTGGGATGGCCTTCCTCGCATACGAGCTGGCATTTGGCTGTGGTGACACAGTGCAATGTGATGAAGGACACCATCATCCAAACACAACAACACACTTGTGGGGATTGTGGTTTTTATTACCAGGACATGGTGTCTTTCCACACTTCTGTACTTCAACAGAGCGGCCAATGCACTGAACAGAGGCTGAGGTTCTTACACAGGTGCGTCTTCTGGTTCTTTGACCTCCACCGCAGGTCACCGTGCACATCCCCCAGTGACCCCATGGACTCCATTTGGCTGAATCACACACAATTCCACGAGATGGTGAGAAATTTAGCAATAATTTACTACATTTAAACTGCTTTTGGATGTTCACCATCCAAGTTTTCATCTTCACAACACAGAGGATTCATAAAAAGTCTTTGTTACATTTTCACATTTATTAGGTTTTATTTCAGAAAACTGGTGACGCCATATTTACCTTATAAAAAAATGAGTGAACATGGTGTCCAAATTGCTTTTAAAATGGAGGGGAGTAGAAAGTCTTGCAGTTTTCAGTCTTTAGTAGTTAGGAAGTGGGGAGGGAATTTAGATGTAGTTTAATTCTTTGACTTTCAAAATCCCTTTGAAGCTTGAGAAAAAAAAAACATTTGGCTCTGTTTAAATGTAATGTGGTCAACTGCTTAACACATGTGTCAAAGTCAAGGATCCGGCCCTCCAGGTAATTCTATCCGGCTCTCCAGGTAATTCTATCCGGCCCTCCAGATCATTTTATTGTATTGTTATTAACGGCCCGATGTTATCTTGTGCTCATTTCTAACTTGTAAAATTTTGACCATATATTTATATTGTGACTAATTTGGCATTTAGCTCATATTTTAGTGGCTATAAATTTCAGCATCTTCAGCGACCAAATTCAGCTTATAGCATTCACACTAGCATTATTATGTAATTATTGTCATGTAATTATTATTTGGTAATGCTACATAACTTATTTATAATTATGTTAAAAAGTTTTAAAAATGTAGTTTTAGAGTGTTTACTAAACGTTTATCCTGTTTGGCCGGTGACCTCAGGTGTGTTTTGGATGTTGTCCCTCTGTCCGATTGAGTTTGACACCCTTGATCCATTCACTATTTGTTTAGATCAGGGATAATTTATTGAACACTCAAAAACAAAATTTTTAAAACTTTAACTTTTTAATATAACTATGAATAATAAAAAAGGCAGGAATCGTATTCTAGAATAAATCAACTTAAACCTTAAATAACTTTCAGTATTTTATTCTCCATAAAAATATATTTTGTCAAAATTATACAAGCTAGAAATAAGTGCAAGATAACATTGGGACATTAATAACAAAAAACATGTATGAATAATAAAATATCTGGAGGGCCGGATACATTTCCATGGAGGGCCGGATCCGGCCCCCGGGCCTCGACTTTGACACATGTGGATTAGAAAAATGGAGGGGAAACTATTAGCTAAAGGGAAAAGTCATCACTTTTGAAAGCTTTTTTTTTTTTCAAACATCGTTTGACTTTTGTTCCTGCTGATGGATGCTGCGATCCTCACCGGTGCATTGAGGGGTTGAACACTCCCTTCTCTCTGAGTGGTGTCCCTGACATGCTGGAACAAACAAGAGAGGCATCGGCTGAGAGCTCAAACACTTCCTCTGGCGCACCTGGATCCCCACATCACTGCAGGCTGTGGTTGAACAGGGACCCCATTCACTCCATTCAGTCCAGTAGCTCTGCACTATAAGAAAAAACAATCTTTTAACCTTGAGGGATCAAACTATTTGACACTATAAGCAGAAAAGACAAGAATAGAACATTTATCAAACAGTTTGCGTGCTACCTGGGGGACATTGAAAGCGGACGTGGTAGTTCGAACAGATGCTGCCTTTTGGTTGTTCTTTGTTGATGCACCAAAAGCCCTTCTCCAAACTAGAGTGCACCACTTCCCCAGTGTCTGCGGCTGTCACCCAGTCTGTGGTTCGAGCCTCTATGGCTGTGGGCCGTGAACAAACTCGCTCTCTGTAGTAGAATCGAATAGCCTCCAATCGCTCATAGTCTCCATTTCCTCCGGGATGGTCGATGTTAAACCAGGATGTCCACTCAGTCACACCTGGAGGGGAACATTCAACATTCAAGAGTATTTACTGATGCATCTGCAAAGGTGAAACTTGAGCTGGAAAAGCCACGAGAGACTGACTTTATATGCACCAGATTATTGAGGCAGTTTGTCTTTTTTTCCGTCTTTGGTGCATTGTGAAACATAAGCAGAGTTTGCATTAAAAAGATCAATCATAATAAAGAGCAACCATTCCCAGATTGAGGGGTATTTACAGCTGCAAACTTTTCACTTATTCTACTCTTAAGTCGCAAACTGTCAAGATGGAGTGATTAGATGGAGAAACTAGTCAAATTCAATGTTTTAAGCCTGTTTTGGCATAAAATACAGAACATTGTTTGGCAGTGGTGTCCACACAACTGACTTTAACAGTGAAGAAAATTACAAAATGTGATGATTCTTTGGCAAATCCAGCATTCAGACAATGAAAACACTGGAGTTTCCTCAAGAAAAGAAAAAACATTACAAATACAAGAGTTTGTGAGTACGTCTTTTGTAGGATTTATGTATCGTTAGGTTTAATGTAAAAAATGTTCATGAAGTTAAAAAAAATAACGTTATTCTCAGAATTAGCCTTTAAAGGTTATAGCATTCCATATAAAAGTCCTTCAACATGAGACATTAATGATAATGACAGCAATGACAATCGGAAATAGTCCTTTAAAGCTTATATTGATCAGGGAAGTACAGAAATAGGAATTTCTTTCTAAGGGTGAAATTAGTTCTAAAATCATTGGCAAAAAACAGTGAAAGAGCCATCCAAACAAATTCTGTTTGTGATGTGTTCTCATGGTGAACAATATACATAAAGACAATGAAGCTTAAAATGGCATTTCTGAGTATTTTCTTTATTTCAAATTGTTGTGAATTAGGAGCAGATGAAAAAAAGCTGTTAGAAGAATCTTGTTGTGACAAAGAGGCTAAATCGGTGGGCCACAAACTCTCTGCTCCGCTCCATTCTGATGTATCCACGTGCAGACAAAGATCCATGAACGTCTTTGTTGGGGGTGTAAGGGGCTGTAAGCTAGTGGGAGAGTGTCTGAACAAACAGCCAACAGTGGCGCCCACATTTCTGAGGTGAATTTTTAATGAAATACTGCAGCTCTACAGAGACTGTCCTAAATAACGGCCCGGGTTTTTAAAAGATTTTACAATAGGTCAAAGGATGATCGGAGTCAGACTCAACTGAAAAAAAAGCAGGCCAGTCCTTAGGTTTAGGGCCCTTAATATGTAAAAGCAAATATCTAAATGATCCTTTTCTTGTTAGATTAAGACAAGAAATGTTAGCTCAGAAACATTGTTTGAGCGGCTGGATGGTCCAGTTGGCTGCATGCAGAACTGTCCCATGGATATCGGGGTTGTTTTCCTTGGGGCCCCATGAGCTGAATTCTTCATGTTGCTGTCTAACTATGCAGCCACAGGGGGGGTCCCACGTCTGGATCGCCCATTTTAAAGCGGCTGCATTGGTTCACTGTGTGTTTCAGAATTGATTTGAGTTTTCTTATTGGTTTCTAAACGTTTTTGTGGTCTTGAGCCTTCTTATTTAGATAGTTTGGTTTTAAAGTATGAACCCTTGCAGACCCTGAGGTCCTCTGGTGTGGGTCTGTTAGATGTTCTTCAGGTGAGGACTAAGACTCATATCATGATGAGGCTTTGTTCCACCTTGACTGTCCTCGCCTGTGGAACAGCCTGGTGGAGAACCTCACGTCTGGTTCACACTGGACACAGAAGCAACGCAAAGCGGCGAGGAATGGAGGCTGCTTCCATTCGGCGCCCTTGTTAACCTACGATGTGGTTCACACCAGTCGCAGAGCGCTGCGGTCCTCTGTGGGAGCCTCGTGTCGTGCAGCGAATCGTTTTGACAGCCGCGAGCGATCGTGGTGTGTTCTTCCTCCTTCATCAGTTAAGTGTGAGAGGACATCTCTATCCAGAATTTGACGGTTTAATTTGCCATAAAAAATTCCTGATCTGGATGAAAATTATCCTCTGCGATTATCAGGATATTTTCGAGCCGCTTCTGAGTCAGCTGATGCCATTTCTTCATGCAGGATTGCTGTGAGTGTGCACGCCTGTATGTGCGCGTAAGTGGACGGGCTGGCGTGCTCTTCAACTGCTCTCCCCTGCTCTTCAACTGCTCTCCCCTGCTCTTCAACTGCTCTCCCCTTCTGGGAAATTTCCGCAGCTTATTTGGAAGCCAAAGTTTCATACAAGATTCTTGAGTTGTCTGAGTTTTTGTGACTAACCAGAGGAGTCACATGACTGAAAACCGACTACGGAGCGGGGGTGTGGTTTTGGGTGTCTAAAAACATAATCAATGAAAGAGAGGCAGAGAGTGGTTGAGGATTATTCAAGATGGACAATGTCAAATTAGTTGTAGGAGCTGAAAATGACCACAGCTGAGCAGAAGCTCCTGTCGACCATCGCGAAACAATACGTGTCTGGTGTGAACTGGAGGTGAAGCGGATTCCACGTGCACTCTACTTCGCGGTGCTTCTGCGTACGGTGGGAACCTGGTGTCAGGGCAGCACAGAAGTTTATGAGAAGAGATTAAAGAACCACATTTTTAATTTGGCTTTTACATTTTCTATTTGTTTCATTTATTCATTTATTTATTTATAACATTTTATGGTGAATTTATATACACAATTATTTTTTTAATATACCATCCATTTTAATATTATTATATTTACATTACTTAAATAAATGTTTTATTCATTTTTTTTTCACTTCCAGCGCTTCCTCACGGGGATCCATTATTTGGCACTACCACCTCCGCCTGTGGGGGGCTGTTGCTGCAGACCTCGTTCTCATTGGGACGGCTGGGTCTAGCTGTGGAGTGGCCCCTGAGCTGTCCTGTGCTGGGCGGGTTCTGGGCCGATGACCCCCGTGGTCGAGCTGGGCCTTGAAATAAATGGATCCCTGTAATACTGTTTCTGCACAGCAGCACGGAGCCAGACGGTTTCCTTAGAGCTGCAGTCCTGAAGTCTTCTTCAGTTTTGTCATAAGGGTTGTATTGGTGGACGGAGGAACGGGGGGGAGAGAGGGGTGCTAATTTTTTGTAAATGTCCTGTTTTTTGTATCTGTTTTTAAACCCTTGTGGTCTCTTATGGGGTCCAGATGACCCCACCCTTATATTGACGTGTGACCCCTCCCATGACAAAGGTGGACAGGATCATATTTCTGCCACGGACACCAGTGAAGATAAAAAAATCTTGAGGGGTCCAGATGACCCACTTTTAATGTAAACATGCTTAGAATAGCACGAAGGTTACAAACTTTGCATTTTTAATGAATATTTTATTTACTTTTACGTAAAACATTTGTGCTTCAAATGAATAAAAGAGGCCAAACAGATAAATAAAGTTTAAAGTTTGAAGATTCTGGAGAGAGTTCGTTTAGATAAACCAATCATAAATCACATTCTAATAGAGGGTTTTTTCCAGCATGTTTCTTTTTCACTTTGCTTCTATTTTTTTGGTGTGTGAGTTCTTCCATATGAAAGTTTTTCAGTTCCATCAGATTCTGAATATTTACATTAAAAACACTAAAATATTTAAACTAGAAAACATTTTTCGGGGCATAAAAATTTGCTGTTGAAAGAGCAAAGGTTAACAAAAATGTAGGAAAAAAATTCTGAGGTTAAAATTTTCAGAAAAAGGAATTCAAAGGTTAAAATAATCCAGAAAAATTCAAAGAATGTGATGGAACTGAAAAACGTCCGTACATCCAGAGTCAGTACCTGTCCTCTGCGAGTCGCTGAATTGGTTGGAGACCGTTCTTTTGCTCCGGTCTGAAATGTTCCTGATCCTCAGAGAACCTGCACATTTTAGAAACAAAACAAAACACCTTAGTTAAAAAAAGACAAAAAAATATGTTTAAATCATTCTCCTGCAAACATTTTTACCATATCCATCATAAGGAATATGTTCTAAACTGACAGGAATCAAAGACTAGTTCAAACATGTTCAGGAATTTATCTTGTTTTATTATTTTCTTAAATGTTATTTTCTTCTAAACTAAATATCACTTCAACCATTTTTTCCACCATGATGCTGATAAACTAACAGACATAAAATCTCCTAAAACTGAATCTCAGACGTTCTAGTAAAGCAACAAAGCTGACATAAATTTCTGTTTGCAGTTACTTTCCAACGGTGATCATGTCGTACATTTTTAAAAACTGCAAATAACATAAAATAAAAGAGTAATGTCAAACAGATGTTTGCACAAACAGCATCGTTAGTATGATTTAATCATTCTTGCATCACAAATGCTTTCTGATCTACTAACAACAAGATGGGAGCAATTTTTGCTTTTTGTGAAGAATTGATCTAAAACGTGACATTTGCTGCATTTTTATCTTTTGTCCTCTTCCTTTAAAGTATGAGGGTGGAAAAGTCCCCTTCAGTGTCAAAGAGAGCTCTTTTCATTTAAAAACAGCTGTGGTTTGTTTTGTGTTTTTTTCCTTGGAGGTAAAATCAGTCGTGGAGAAATAATGAACCTTTTGATGCCAATGAAAAGCAATTTCTACTCGATTTTTGTGTTTGTGTCTCAGCTGTGGAAACACTGTTGACTTTATTAGCAGAGAATCCAAACCCCAAGAGTGGTTCTGATCCCAGTCTGAGCTGGTTTTATGGTTCCCTTCAAGTCTTTTCTGTCATGCCAGGTCTTTTCTTTCAACCTTTAGCTTTTTATTTACATTTCCTGATAGATTTAGCAAAATATCACTTGATTTTAGTGCTTTTGGCTCATAAAACTAGTGTTAGACTGGTGTGTCTGAGACAGTGGGTTGACTTGAGAACCACATTCAAATGCTTTTGTTCTAATCTGTTGAGCAGATGTATGTCTGTCTGTGGATTCAGTTTCCTAGGTCAAATATTCAAATAGTTTCCCCATTATTCTTCTACTGGATAATACATTTTAGTCTTTTTTTGCATCCCAGAAGCAGTTATACAAGTTTTCCATGCTCCGTCTTTGCTGACTTTAGTGTTCACAGTTATGCAAGTGTTTTTTCTTCTCTAAAAGGTACAGCAGGTTAGTGTTTGTTGGTCTGACTGAGAGGATCGCTCTGAAATCCAACAAATCGTTACTATGAATGTGGAAGGCAGTTTTTTCTTAATCCTCCATAAATGCGGCTCATTACCTCACTCTCTCATACTAGAGGAACAGAACAGCAGAGCTCCTGATCTTTAACTTCAATGTGTCTCGTAATAAAAAGCAAATAGCATGTCAGCTTTATGAAGTGGATGATTTTATTAGAAACCAATGAGGAAATACAAATTATGGATTCATTCAACTTTAGTATAACCATATAATTAACTCTTCATAAATTAAAAAAAATGATTCTTAAAGAAAGACAGAACACGTTTTTGAAAGTTTCAGTTTTACTTCTGTGTGTTACTGCCATGAAGTCTGACAGCATCAAGCTCTCACTTCTGAGGTTTGTGTTTAGCTGTTCACACCGCATCATTTATTCAGAAGACAATTCTTTATAATGCACGACTGCACAGAAACACTCCTTTTTTAATTATTTCACTGTCATGTATTGTTACGTTACTTTTGTTTTAATTTTAATCAACAAAGGAAGAAGTAAAAAGAACAAAAAATATACATGAAACAATAAAGAATAACAAATAAGGTGTGTAAAAATGGATGAATTATGTCTAAATGAAATATAGTGATAAGAAAATAAAAACAAATTTTAGAATAGATACAATAATAATCATGAAATAACTTAATAAATACTACAGCTCTGAACAGACTAGTATAGTACCATTGACTGTATAAGAGAACTGGACTGAGTGACCCCGCCCATTCCAGACAGGAAGTACCTGCTGGTTCAAAGACGTCGAAATCCCATTGATTTCTATAGAGAAATAAACAGTGATAACTCATTGTTTTTGTCAGGATAACCATTCTTGACCTGATACACTTTTTGACATCATCTTGACATCATTCTTTTATTTCAGGGTATATTTTTAGCTGTACTGCAAGTTATTTAAGTTATAAACTGACCAATCAGATGCCTCGGTGAAAGCAGGTGGTATCACATTGAATATGAAACGTTTGTCCGTTGCACTAATTTTTATGTTCTGTATGTTTTGGTTTGCTTTTTGGTTCACCTTGTTTCTGTGCAGGCAGTCTGTGGGTCCTCCCTGCGCTCTGCTGCACGCACAGCTGTCTGCACTCAGCTGATTAGGCTGCTCCTTATTTAAGTCGACTGCATTCCTCCCTCAGTGTTGGTTCGTCTTGTATGTTTCCCCCCAGTGCTCGTTGGCTTTTCTAGTTTATGTGTTTTCACAGCTCCTTTAGTTTACCCTCTGTTGAGGTGATTTTCTGTTATTAAAAACTCATTTTTTTTAACCTGAAACTTAGTTTGGTCCCTGCATCTGGGTCTCTGACTCCTGATCCGTGACACTGATAGTATGACAGAATGAAATGCTTAACATGTGTTTGTTTGTCTGCATAAGTATGTGCGTGTAAACTGTAGTTTTATTGTGTATTCTGTACATGTTGACGTGTTTGTGTGTGAAGATTTTTGGAGCCAACAAGAATGTTTGTAACCTTTGAGTGTGTGGACAGGCCCCGCCCCTTTAGACTAACATTTACACCTGTCAGTGATGATGCTGAACCGTCAGAATCATTTGGCTTCAATGTTGAGTCAATGCAAAGACACAGTAAGACGCGGTGCATCAGGCCTGGCAGGGCACAGCAGGGTGTGGTGAGCGCATCAACCAATCAGGGATTCAGCTTTGAGCATGTGACTTTTTCAGTGACTATCAAAGGGTAGACACACAGATTCAGTATGGGGTCATGATACGAGGAGTTTTGTCCTGAGCTTTCGTCCATTTTCCTTGACCCGCTCGAGCCTGCGGGACTGCTGGAGACATTCTCGACCATGTTGGGCGAAGGCCGGATTCACCCTGGACAGATTGCCAGTCTGTCACTGAGCTCATTGAGCTGGATGGACCAGCCACCTGGTGGATAGCTTAGCGAGCTAGTGAGCTCCGCTCCACAGGCTCTGGCAGAGCTGATGGCGATTGCTGCTGTCCAGACGCCCGGCAGATCTAGCGAGGTCTACTGTCCAGGCTTTGGGTCCTGGGCCTCGCCCGCCGACGGTTAGCTGCAGCAGCCTGGAGAGCCGCCGTGAGGGTCGTTGTAGCACGCAGGACCGCTCTAGCTTCATGGGCTTATGATGTTTTCTTATTTTCATCAAAACAATAATAAAAGATCCCCGTTTGTTCACAGAACCCAGAGAGACCAAAGATCTGGTGAAAACAAACTCAGCTATGTGCTTGCTGGTGCCTCTGTGGAGCTCTCCAACACATAAACTCAAGGTACTCGCTCAACATTATCCATGATGAGATAACGAATCAATTCCAGAACAAGAAGATTATAAGCAGCACATTTGACCTGCGTCAAAAGATGATTTTGACGTGCCTGCTGCATCCGCTGTGAATGACAGGTTCGGATCAATCACTGCTTACTGACGAATTCTGGTTCCAACACGGTGACGGCCATATCGCAGAGAAATAGCAACTGACTTTTTTTCGTTGGAACCAGAAGCATTTTTTTATAGGTGACGTCACAGTTGCTTGGTCCAGTTCTCTTACAGTTAATGAGAAGTTAATGTTGGACCCCTCATCTTTTTGTTAGACTCTGTACACGTGGCTCGTCTCAGACCGTGAACAGAGTCACCTCTGTGGGATTCCAATGAACTTTTGGTTTTGACTTACACTCTTACAATTTTACATTATTGTTTATGCCCCCCCCCCCCATACCTGCCATGTGCTGCCAGAACCTAAAGCAACTGTTATCAATCAGGTCTTTGCCACGCCCCCTTCAGTCCTTATTAGCATCTATCCAGTACTCCCATGTTTTCCTTCCCCTCTGTTGATAAACTTTGGGTCTGAAGCTGTCTGTGGACTGATCAAGTTTTCTGGCCCTTGTTTACAGACCTGGAATATCTCTGGATTGTTTTCTGGATTTACCTCACCCCCACCTGATCACCCTCTTCCTCGTCCTTTAGTGTTTCTGAACATGTATCTAAACCTCTTGAGAACTCCAGAGACTGACATCTTTGATGTCTGCACCATCTAGCCAAGCTTTTTCCAGTAAATTCTTCTCTGCTCCTCAGTCTGTGCTTGGTTGAGTTCTATCCTAAATCATTACAATACCTTAAAATAATAATTCCTTTGCATTCATGTTCAAACCGTTTCATAGTTTTGCATAGTTTTTTTTTCCAGTTCGTTCCATAATTGAATCTCTTTTGTTTAAATTCGAATTAGCCTTTATTGTCATTGCAACATTGCCTAGAAGGTAATAATGTGGAAGAACAGAAGACAGTGCTGCTAAAAAAAAAAGAAAAAAATCAGCACTATACTAACAGAAGTAAAGTGTAGATCGGGGTCTGCAACATTAAAGAATCATTTGGGTAAATTTCTCACTGACAACAACCCAATAAGAGCCATAAAGTCCAACTCCACCCTTTAGAAAAAATGACACTGAATTGCTTTTAAATAATTGTTATTATGATAAATTTAGTACCAACTGATCACAGTTCCAACCCCACAGTCTACCTGAGTATTATTACTGACCATGTCCATCCCTTTAGGACCACAGTGTATCATCTTCTGATGCTACTTCCAACAGGATAAGACTCCATGTCACGCGGTAGAATTATCCATCCATCTTCTTCTGCTCATCTGGGTCATGGGGGCATCAGTCTAAGCAAAGATGCCCAGACTTCCCTCTTCCCAGCCACTTCCTCCAGCTCCTCTGGGGGACCCTGAGGCGTTCCCAGGCCAGCCCAGAGACATAGTCTCTCCAGCGTCTCCTGGGTCTTCTCCGGGGCCTCCGCCCAGTGGGACATGCCCAGAACACCTCTCCAGGGAGGCGTCCAGGAGGCATTTGGACCAGATGCCCGAGCCACCTCAACTGGTTCCTCTGATGTGGAGGAGAAGCGGCTCTACTCCGAGCTCTCTCCGGGTGACTGAGCTTCTCACCCTATCTCTAAGGGAGCGTCCAGCCACCCTCCAGAGAAAACTCATTTCAGCCGCTTGTAGTCGGGATCTCGTTCTTTCGGTCATGATCCAGAGCTCATGACCATAGGTGAGTACTGGAACGAAGATCGACCAATAAATTGAGAGCTTTGCTTTCTGGCTCAGCTCTCTTTTCACCACAACGGACCGGTACAGCGACCGCAAAATGTCGGATGCCGCTCCAATACGTCTGTTGATCTCACGATCCAATTTTTCGTGACTCGTGAACAAGACCCAAAAATATTTAAACTCCTCCACCCACCGAGAGAGGGCAAACTACCTTTTGCCTACATCGTAGATCCAGTTACGTCGTCCAGATTGGCATCAGCGGGGCCCCACCCTGAAGGCCTGGGGTTGGGGCTCATAGGCAAGCGCCTGGTGGCAGGGCTCCTCCAACGACCTCGGTTGGGTCCAACCTGAAGGAGCAATGTGGGATCCCTCTCCAGTGGGCCCACCACCTGCAGGACAGCTCGGAAGGGGCCGGTGTGTGGTTTAGGAGACAGTCGAAGGCGAGGGTCTCAGCGGCCCAAACCCCGGTCATGGAATTTGGTCAAATTGTCAGTAAAGTAAAATAACTCAGAACTGGATCGGGGCCAAATCACCTGATCAGAACATCCCTACTACCATAACTTCACGTGTGACTCATCAGCTTTATTCATCCTTTGTTTCCACGGTCTGAAGGTTCTGGGCACTAGAACATTGCAGTCCTCCAGCATCTTCTCACTCTCAAGTGTTGTTAAACAGAACACTCAAAACTTTGCTGCAACCTCTCTTAAATACTTCCGTCTTGTCAGTTATGTTTTCAGAACCAGCTACCTTTCCTCTCCTCATCCTGTACTGGTCCTCTTCATCTTCCTCACCACCAGAATTATCCTCACACCACCATCCCAGCTGCCACTTTACAGTCACTCGTGTTTTTCAGGTTACAACATCTGCACAAGATTTAATCAGGTTGTGTGCACCTTCTAACCTTCTTCCATCTCCCTACACTCCGTCCTGTTCAGGAAAAATGTCTTCACCTCTGACATTTTCAATCTTTAGCAAAGTTCACCAGCATCTGTCCTGTTTCTTCAAATCTGCCCCATCACTGCTCTTTCCCCCCGATCTGTTCTTATTTACTGTATTTAGTCTGAGTTTCCTTCATTCTACTGACAAAATCACCACATTAGTTGAGTAAGGTATAAAAATATAAAATAAATAAACATAAAACAAATGAGTTTGGAAATTTCTAATAGAATTCTTCATCCATATTTCCATTCCTAGTTGTTTCACATTTCTCCTGGCAGACAGGTAAGAATAAAAGGTCTGGAAGTACCTCATATTGTAAAATGAAGGAAAAGATTTCCAAATAACTTGCCTCTTTGTGTGTTACATAACTTACTGGAGCATCTGCCTCAGCCCATCCAGCTGAATGTAGCTGCAGCTTCAACCTAAGTAAGTGGTGTTTTGTGTTGGACTGATTGATGTGACTGAGTGGGCTTTTGTACGTGAAGATCCATTAGCCCTGTCATATGGAAGCTGTTAGGCGTTTGGCGAGCCCCTGACTCGAGGTGTATGTGGTTTCAGAAGAGTCTGCTCTTCCTTTTCAGCCCAACATTCCTCGATCTCAAAAATCTGTCTGATCTTAAAAACATCTGTTGCTTCTTCAAATTAGCTCATTTGTCCCTGGAATTGGCTTGTGATGCACGTTAACCACGTGATTTACAGATTTGTAAGGAAGGATTTGGATGTTAAAGGTTAGATCTTTAAGGAACCCAGAACAGACACGGTTAAAATCAATGAGGCAATGCTGAACTTCTGCACTTTTACACAGAAAAAGAGTTGAAAATAAATGAAATAATTAAATGAAAAAATTCTGCAGACTGTGTCATTTGAACGAGAACTAATTTCTTGATAAATGAATGTACACAGACTAGAAAAAGAAATTATTAAACTGATGGTATTGTTTTTGTAAGAATGTTGTACATTCTTGTTTAATTAAGTTGTCATTACCTTTATTTGAGTGAGCTGGCTAGACTGGGTTATGTTTGAAGCAGACAATAGTCAGCATCTGGAAAGCACCTTTAATTTTTAAACTATTTTAAAAGAAAAAGCAGAAGGAAGACTGGAAGGTAGAATTACCTCGGCCCTTAGTAACTGTGCATTCAGGACCGGCCGCCATCGCAGAGGGAAAACAGCCCAGGAGTTTGAGAACTTGAGGTGAGTGGTTAAAGCTCCACTCCAACTATGGTTTGATCTATTGTAAAATCATTGTTTTTTAGACAAAATCAGAAACCCTGTGTCATTTTTTTAAACGGTTTCTGCAGAGTGGCAGAGCTCATTAGAAATTCACCTCTGGGTTGGGGGCGGGACCGTTGGCGAGGAAGTAAGCCTCCAGTGATATCCCACCATTTCTTTATTTACACTCTCTCCTGCTAGCTTACAGCCCCTCACAACCCCAAGTTAATATTGGAGCTATCCAGACGTACAGTTGTGGAGTAAGAAAAATAGAAGCGGCTAGAAACAAACTGCAAACAGATGAGGACCAAAACAGATAATACTGTTCTGGAGGACTGAGCGCTGTGAGGCGTCTGAGATGGTCACCAACAGGAAACAGAAAATCATCCAAATTAATAGGGGAAATCATTTTACCTGCAGTCTTTGTTGCTTTTTCCATCATTCCCTTTTCTCATTTAGTGAAACACAAGGCCTGTGGGGGTGCAAAGCTGGGCAACAGCTTATGATCAATGCACCTGGTTTCCAAGTGACTGGATTTAGATCTTTTGGGACTCTGGACATCACATTTGTGGATTAAAAACAAAAGTCCAAATCACATCACCGTACTGTTGTGGTGGGTCTTTGTGGTCAATTATTTATCATTCTGAGAACTCAGAGTCTTCTCATATCTTACAAATATGAAGTCATTAAAATCGTAAATGTAAACCAGAAATAAGTAGACAGAATGGACGCAGATACATACATACAATAAAATAAATAAGTAGTGTCCCTCAGTGAGACCGGTGAATATAGAGCACGTGTCAAAGTCAAGACCTGGGGCCGGATAACATCGAGTCATGTTATTAATGACTCGATGTTATCTTGTGCTGGTAAAATATTAACCCAACTTGACGATTACGATCAATTACAATGATCTATGGCAGGGGTGTCAAACATACGGCCCAGGGGCCGGATACGGCCCTCTAAATCGCATGTATCAAAGTCAAGGCCCGGGGGCCGGATCTGGCCCTCCAGATCATTTTATGTTATTGTTATTAATGGCCCAATGTTATCTTGCACTTATTTCTAACTTGTATAATTTTGACAAAATATATTTTTATGAAGAGTAAAATATTGAAAGTTATTTAAGGTTTAAGTTGATTTATTCTGGAATAATATTCCTGACTTTTTATTATTCATAATTATGTTAAAGAGCTAGAGTTTTCAAGTTTTGCTTTTTGGACTATTTTGGCATTTACTCAGATTTTTTAGGCGAGTTTAGCTAATATTTCAGCTACATGCTAGCTGTTTTGGCTAATTTAGGTTTTTTTGTTGTTTTTTTGGCTAATTTGGCATTTAACTAATATTTTATTTGACTATTAGCTTCAGAGTTTTCAGTTATCAATTTCAGCATCTTCCGCGGGCAAATTCATCTTACAGCATTCACACTAGGATTATCACAGGTAATGCTATATATGTAGTTCATAATTATGGTAAAAAGTTATGGTTTTTAAGTCTTATAAATGTAGTTTTAGAGTGTTTAATAAATGTTTATCCTGTTTGTCCCGCGACCTAAGGTGTGTTTTGGATTTTGGCCCCTTGTGTGATTGAGTTTGACCCCCCTGATCTACATGGTTTAATTCAGCCCAGTTGTGAAGAGAAAAAACATTTAAGGTTGTTGAAAAAATAAAGAAAGCAAGTTTCTGGCTCATCCCTGTGCCGAGTTATGGTTCTTTAAAGAAATAACCGCAATGTGCAATTCCACCACTAGGGACAGCAAAGGAAAAGTAAATCCAGCATAACAAGAGATCAAGAAATAAACAGGCGTGTGCCACGTCTGGGTAAGATGGAGTGTGGTTCCCCGCCAACCTCACCGCTGTTAAATTACTATATAGAAATGATCAGGTGTGACACCACAATTACCAAAACACTGATGTCAAAAAGAAGAAAGATTGACATGAAGTGCCGAGCATTTCAGGAAAAATGGACAAAACAGAAACACAGCTACAGATAACACCTTGGTAATTTTGCCATTATGGTTCTGGTCCGGCCCACTTGAGATCAGACGGGTTACATGTGGCCCCTGAACCAAAATGAGTTTGACCTCCCTGATATAGAGAATAACACGTGTAACAGAAAGTGAATTGAATGCTGCTTTCAGGTGATGGTCCTTTGTAGATAGATTGTAGGTTATCTTTGAAATGGGAACAAACCACAGACCAGTAAAATCATCATGTTTTTCATCAGCCTGAATCAGAGCGGAGGCTGTCTGAGACCTGACACTGAGGATCATTATTAATCTATGTCAAACTTTACAACGCTACCTTTGATCACTTGTCAAAACTAAAAATAGCAATATTTTCTTGTCAATCAGCATAAATATGAAACAGAGCCACCAAAATATTGTTTTATCATAAGCAGATCGGTTTCTGGCTTTAGTGAAACTTTACCATCGTTTGAGTCAGATTGGAGCTAAAAGAGTCGAGTAAATGAGGGCTTTTTCTCAGAAAATAACTCAAAATAACACATCTTTAGACTTGCTTTACTATGGGAACTTTTCACCTCATCCAGGATTCTGGATTTAACACGTTTGTTTTATCTTACACCATATTTTTCTTTTGTCCTATTCAAAGGTCAGTTACCCTTCATAAGCCTGCTTATACCTTCCCATGTGTTTGCATTCTAAAGTAAGTGCTTAACCCTCATTTAGAAATTAACAATAAAAGCAACATATTTTTTTGTGTGGTCTGTGTAGTTATTTCAGTCTTGACTTACCTTGAGCCAGAGTCACATAAGCCAGCAAAGGCAGCAGAAGTCTCAGCTTGTTCAGTCCCAGCATTGTTCTGACGGATGATGGGTCTTTGCTCTGATTTTCTACAGCATTGATGTAAATTTCATGATGAAGGAAACGCTTCCTCCTGAGCTCTTAGACGTTCAGCTTGAAATCCACAGATGGAAGAGATGCTGCTGGCTGAGCAGGCTCTTGCTACTGAACTTCTCATGAAAGTTGAGCAGCTGAGCAGAAGCTTCTTATAAGAAAGGGCATCAGCAGTGCTCTCCAGCCCAGCCCCTAACAAACTGCAATTGGTCAACGAAAAGGGACGGACCTGGCAGCATGGATGGAGACAGAATCAGAGAAAAACGCAGAAAGCATGTACCGTATTTTCCAGAGTATAGGTCGCAGTTTTTTCATAGTTCAGCCAGGGGTGCAACTTCTACTCAGGAGTGACTTTTGTGTGTGTAGGGTTGTTTTTTTTTTTTACATCAAAAGGGTTATATATTTTTTTAGGGCCAGGAATCGATGAAAAAAAATCAACAAATTAATCACAAATCTGGAAAAAATTAATCGCAATTAATCGCCATTGTTTTCTGTTTTTTTTTTTTGGGTCACAGTATTTGCCAGCCACCTATTATTTGCAAATAATCATAAAAGGAAATCACACGCAAAATTGTAAATTTAGAAAGTTTATTTCTAGCTCTTTGGACTGATTTTGTCTATATTTGAATTTACCTCTGTATTTTCAATTTGAAAGACTTCCTGCTGATTATTTGGAATAATTTTAATCAGCACAACCTCTCCTATGTGACACTACCTTTGTTTTATCATTTTTACATTTTGTATTCACACAATAGACATAAAATCATGCAAAAACATAAAATTCTGTCTGGCAAAAATGGGATTCATTCTGCTGTGGAAACCCAAACATGTTTAACAAACTGTTTTTACAACATAGAAGGAAAGTTTTAGGTGTAATTTTATAAAAACAACAAGAATAAAATTTGTCAACAAACTTATCAAGATGTTTTTAATGAAAATACAAAAAAATCCAGGCTAAAGTCACACCAGGCAGCCCAGAAACTAAGAATTTCTCACTGCTGTCTGTTTGACATTTTTCCTGGAATTCAGTTTTTCTTTTTTTTCAGCTTTTTCCTTATTTTTCTCATAAATGTTCTGTATTATGGGGAGAGGTTTGATCCAGCTGGATTTCAGGTCGGCTGATCACAGGTGGGCGCATGTCTGTCTTCTCTGAACAGCTTGGTTTCCGCGGCGTCAGGGGGGTGGGACTCTCACGGAGAACCGCGGAGTTTCCTCAGTTTTTAGACAACGTCAATGCTCGTTATTGTGGAAAATTCATGTCAGTCCCCATCCCAAAGTAAGATAATGGTCAGTTTCCTCTTAGGATTACTCATAGCCATCAGAATGACATTAATTGTCCGTCTTATTTATTAAAATAGAAGATTGGTTTTATCCAAAAACTACAAATAAATGCCATATTTTCACTTCAATTTAATAACATCTCAATCACAGTTTATTAGTTTATTTCAGACAGTTTTATTACACCGATCTCACAGCTGCACAGCAGAACGCCTGAGAGTGATTAATAAATATTAACAAATTAATTATGTTTTACTTATTACGCGCATAAACGCGTCAACATTCACAGCCCTAGTTTTTTTTTGTCAGTACACACGTTTTCTTTAAGCAGTTGTTTCCTGTAACAACCACTAGAGGGCGCTGCATCCGAAGTATTTCCTACTGATAGTGGCAGAAGAAGTGTCATCCAAAACAAACGTGAAAGAGAATCTGATTGTTTTCCTCTTAAACTTTGATACAGATCGATTTTTATTGATTTTATTTGGTAGCTTATTTGACAGGGACAATGTGTAAAAACATGAAAGATGCTTCACTCCAGATTATAGCCGAAGCTCGTTTCTGTCTGTCGTCCCCAAACAAGTGAAAATCAATACAATATAAACTTCAGTATAAATGTAAACAGTCATTCAAATACTCACTCGCACATTCAACGTTTCCACAAACTACTGATTACATAATAAAATATACAATATTTAAAGTTGCAGATGTTTAACTAAAACCATATCACTGCTTACAGACCAAAGGTAAGAAGTCATTCAAGTACACACTCTTTCTTTAAACATTACAAATGACGACTGGTTACACTATAAGAATAAATACAATTATACAGTAACATTTCTCTCAGAACATATTGTGTTATTTACACTTATTCATGCTGACACTGCTGCTTATCTAATAGGAATTCCTTAAGATTACATGAGAAATGATTAATTTCTGAGGAAAGTTTCAAAGATTAGTATTCTTGGATTTCTTTCTTTATTTCTTTTAGCTACGTTTGGCTTGGTGGATTTGTTCTGAAACGTTTTTCTCCCAAAAGTGTGACTTATATTCCAGAGTGACTAATATATGGTTTTCTTCTTCTTGATGAAACATTTATGCTCTTGCGACTTATACTCCGGAAAATAGAGTAGCTTAACTGAAAGTAATTGAAGTTTGTCCTAGCATGAAATCACATATTAATTGTATTATTCTCCTTGTGGCTTCTTTTAGTTTTATTTTTAAATAAAAGTGTGTGTTTGTCCACAGAACAGAGGTGTGAGTCCATGCGTATGTGATATCTTTTGTCTGGTTAATGTCTCTGAGTCATGCTTGGTCTTTAATGCTCTGTCCGCATCATATACTGCATGTAGTTTGGAGGAAGTTCTGTGTTATTACGTGAATATCACTCTTCCTCAGTCTTCCTCTCCTCTCTTCTCACATGCCAGATGCTACTGGTCCTCAGGTTTAGTCCAGGTTTGGTCAAGTAAGTCTGAGTAATTGCTGGTTGGACAGCGGTGCATTGAAGGCAAGAGTCCAGACTTGAAAGTTCTCTGGCTCTGGAACAATCGTTGCTTGTAGAGTAAAGCCTTAGTCGGGGCGGCGCCAGGCAGTACCTTGGGGTTGCTATAGCAACTGCAAGATTTGGCAAAGCAAAACGCAAATATACAAAAGCCTAAAGCTGCGTTCACAACATCAGAGGCATCCAGTTTCAATGTTATGTCAGATGTGATCTGAGGTGCAGCAGCGAGGTGATTTGAGCGTTGGCCGTGTCGGTCCAGCCGCAGAGCCATTTGAGCGTCACCGCGAGGTAGAGTTCAAATAGGAGTTTGAATATCTGAATTTTGGTGAGATCGCCACGTTGCATCTACCAATCAGGGACTCAGCTGCTGCTCAGCTAAGTCATCAAACTGGCTTACAGAAATGGAAGCATCACGGAAGTGTCTGTCAACCAGATGCAGCTCCCTCAGCAGGACTGGACCAGGAGAATCTCTGAATGATCCTACTTCTGATCTCTAAAAATGTTCTGTCCATGCATTGTAAATGAGATACACACAGACAGACACAGCTCCATGTAGCGATCAGCTTATGAACACATCTTTGGACAGATGTCGAGTACCAAATTCACCGCGTGGTGCAGGAGAGCCGGCCGATGCGGGTAGGATCCATAAACATTATATCCCTGGACAGCTTGACTCCACCCTCCTTGCGTTCCAAGCAGGAAGTGCCATCTGGCTCCAAGGAGTCAAAATCCCATAGACGTCTATGGACCAGGGTCCCCTAACGTTTTCTTGTGAGGGTCACACAACTGGTGGGGGGCCGGGGTCGGTTTGACGGCTAACACAAAAAGGGAAACAATCACAGGATGTGTCTAAACGTAAACAATAATGGTTTTCCAGAGTGACCATGACCACAGTTTAAAAATCCCTTTCTGTAATCTTCATAGAAAAAATAAGACTAAAATATTTTAAAAAATTAAACCTATGAAGTGGAGAGCCCTGATTTAACTGGAACAGCCAGCATGTCAAAAAACAAACAAAAAAAAAAAGACAACACAATGAAACTTTAATTTTTGACGTGGAGGTTTAACCATGGGTCAATATGTGATGACATGGGAATGAAAATGTGTTGATTTGGGAAGATGGAGGCAACATTTTTTATGACTGAAGTTCCAAAATTGGCACCGAATAGGAACCGAAACACAAGAACCACTTTGCCATTAGAACCAAATAAAACCCAGTTGGTGCCCAACCCTTCTTCTTGGTTCTTTTGGCTGGAGCTCCTCCTCCATCCATCTCTCTCATTCGAAGTTTAGTTTTTCTTCCCACCGTCAGCAGTATTTGTAAAAACTGCCTCCCAGGCCACTGAATGTATTAGTTCGTGTGAGGCTGGTGACAGTTGGGTTTTAAGTAGAAAAAAAATATATTTTTTCATTATTATTATTTGTTTTAAAATGGGAGATTTACAGGTTTACACAAATATGTGAAACTTAGAAGAAAAAGGAGTAAGATGCTGGGTGTGTGACTTTATGCCACGGTTTGTCTATGATTTATAAACAGTTTTTTTTATGTATTTATTTTTAGCGGCGCAGTGTTATGATGTCATCAAAACCTCATCTTTTCCAAAACAGTAGAGGACTAACAAACCAGTTTGAACACACCCAGTTGTAGCCATTGAAGACGAGACGGTCACATGTCAGTCAAACACCCACTTCCCCTTTTCCATGATTCTGGTCTAAAGTTTAGATTAAAATATGGTTCTGAATAATTTCCGGGACAAGTGTAAGAGTTAACCCTTGTTTCAGTCCAAAATTAGTGAACATAAAGGAGTGAGTTTAAAGACACAGTATGACGCAGTAAAGGACACAAGAGTATATTATATTTAATGTCCAAAAACTGTCAAAATTCCAAAAATACTTCCAAAATACTGAGCAGAAGACAGGGCCCTAAAAAGAGGTCAACTTAATCTAACCTCACACATACATACATAATCAGCAACCGAACGAAAACATCAAATCCTCCCATAAGGCCTCAACAGCTCATCTTTGAACATTTATCCTAGGAGATCAGTTCATGTCTAATACTCACGGGTTGACACACATACGGTGACTTAACACAATAGAAAGCAGAATTCCATTGCTCCCATGACGGCACAGCTCTAGGGCAGTCCATTTCCTGTTGTCCTTTACTTTAACTGGTCGGATCAGGTAAGTCCACATCGTATCAAGCAAAACACACATTTGTGCAACATCATTAAATAATGTAAGCTAAATATTAGGGGTGCAACGATTTATTCTTCTGATACAACCAGATCGCTCTATTTTGATCTGTGATAAATTGATAATCAACATTGAAAATTGCCATTTGGATTTAGGTACAGTAAGTTTATTTTACTGTAACATATGAACGATCGAGGTTCATCGCAGCAGACGACACAAAAACTGATCAACCATCATTCCAGTCTTTGAGTTTATCAAAGTCATGTGACCATACAGTGTGCTAGAATGTTCTAATGATTATTCTGATGTGGAAAAACAACTTTATCAAAGTAAAATGGGAACGGATTTGACATTCATTCTTGTTTACTTATTTGTTTGTATTTAATTTATTATCTTGAAGAAATCCAAGAATCTGGAAAACTTCACCTGCACTGTTCAGTACCAGGTATTCATCACTGAGTCACACTGGTGGACGTTTGGGATCAAGATGTTCTGATCCATTTTGGTCAGAGAATCAGATCGTTCAAAATGAACCAACATCAACCGTGAATCGGATCAGGAACCACAGATTATGATATGATTCAAATTGTTGGCAAACCAAATCGTTACACCCCATTTCCTAAAACTTAAGCTTGATTCTGTGGACAACAACGGACCATTTTCGTTTTAATTCAGAGAATTGTGGAAGAAAACTGATCAGGGAACTGAAAACAGGAACTCATATAAACGAGGAATTCTTATTGCAAACCAACTCCTTATCATTTCCGAGGCAAACTCCGGAGGGATTTCTAGGTAAATAATCATTCGTAAGGAAACAAAAGGATTCCTCTGAAAAAACAATGCTACAGCGTTTACGGGTCAAATAGTGTGGGCTCCTCATGACATTTCTTTAAAAGACATCTTCCAGGACCGTCTTTCTAATTATTCTTTCTATGGTAGCTCAGCTACACATTTGCCTAAATTGAATCTAGACCTAAACAACTCAGATATGGACATTAACAACCAACGGTAACAATCTATATAAAAACAAAGGTCCAGAAGCCACACCCCTCTCAGTTACAATTTGACCAGGTAGTCTGTGCCAGGGAAGTCTGGGAGATTGAGCTCATATTTCTTCTGAATGTCATAGGGCAGGAAACGTCCGACCAAAAAATGCTTTCCAAGGAAAGTGCTAGCACATTTCTTTGGTGCCATAAGTGAGATGAGAACATCTGGGTTTATGCCATCCTGGTTTGCCTCTTCGACATCCCAGCCTGCCAGAAAAACAGATATATTTTACATCAACACATTGACTGAAGAATTAAACGTATTGTCAGTATTCTCTTTGAGTGACTCTGTAGGGGGCTGGTTTGTCACTGTTTTAACATAAACCCGCCTCAGGTTTATTTGTGCACGTTGTTTGATCCTTACCTGAAGGCACGTCCACACTGGCAATGGGAATCTTGGCTTGCTTCAGGGTGACAAGGATTCCAGAGTATGGTTCCTTAATGTTGGAACAGTCGGCCTCCGGGCCCAGCATGGCATCAATTACTAAGTTGTAGGCATCGTTGATGAGCTGCACCTAAAGGAAACATCTCAACATCAGTGTCATGAACAGTTTGCTTTTTCTGCAACATAAACTCTGCTGTGTTTTGTTTGAGCTACCTTCAGTCAGTAAAGGTATGGAGTGATTTTTGTGCCACCATATTGCAAACAAAAGTCACAGTTTTGAGATAAAACTTGAATTGCAAACAAAATATAAAGTGTTAAGAAAAATATCATAATTTGCAAATAAGAATATTAAATATTTGCTTTAAAAAAACTATTTTTTTTCCTTTCGAAGATATTTTTGAGAATGCCGCACAAAGGTTTTTAGATGCGTAGTACCTCATCTCGCTTTCGCCCTATCTTTGATTTTGCATTAAATATTTTCTCTCGGCGTTACGTTTGTGCCACCCCAAACAGCCTGCTGATTGGTCTAGATTCTATCCAATCAGGTGTCTCTGCCTCGCTCTATATAAAAGCAGCTTTGTTCTAAACATACATGCTAATGCAGCATGAAGCCAAAAAAACACTCAGAACAAAGTTGATTTTCTTCAAAACATGTTCAGAATTCATTACATTTTCTCTTTTTGTCCTAATCATATGTTGCCTTAAACATTCACAGTAAATTGTCTTTATTGCACATTCTAACGCGTCTTCAGTGTCGACATTCTTTCACTACCGTAAATCTTCAACTGTTTGTTAACATGATTCCAGCAGACTCTGAAGTGAAGAAAAGTTAAATGGCACTTTTCTCAGAACCAGCTGGTTCACTTTGATTCACTTTGACCGTGTAGATCAGGGGTCTCAAACTCAACTGATCTTGGGTCCAAGCAGGGACACCTAAACGCTTCAGAATGAAAGTTTTTATGTGGTCCCCAACCCTTTTCAGGGTGCAGACTGGTTTAAATCAGACAATATTTTCACGGATCGGTCCGAAGGAGAAGGCTAACAGCCGGTTGCTAACTTCAGCTACGCCTGACTTTTAAGGTGTGATGGATAAATAAAGCAACTATGCAATTATGCAACCATCGTAAAAGTGGTATTCTCTAATGTAATATAAACATGAATGCATCGTGTCTCCAACTTTATTATCTGGATGAGTGAAACAGTGGTGAGTCTGTCGCTGCATATCAGACAGAGCAGCCTCTGCTACACGAGAACAACTGTCTCAATGATTCTGTCTGTGGAGGAAAACTCTCGGTTGGGTCCATAAACAGCAGCTTTATTGGTCTTTGAAGTGGAACTCTCTTCTTCGGTTTCCTCACTGACTCTTTTCACCCTGAAGAAACTTTCCAAACACGTTTTATTGTTTGTTTTTTGTTTTGGGCTGCTAACTTAGCAATCCAGGTAGCCATGCGGTTTGCCCAAAACTGATTTGTGAAGAGAATCTGGCAGTTTTCTTAAATAAAATCTCCTTCAGGATCAGAAAATAAACTAAACTTAAATAATCTAAGCTCACATATTTCTTTATTTCTGTCTGCGGCCCGGTACCAAGTGATCCACAGACCGGTACTGGTCCACAGCCCGGGGATTGGGAACCACTGGTCTAAAAACTGAAACAAGCAAAGTGTCTCCAATGTTCTACAGCTGCCCTGATGAGTAGACCGATTGAGGACAGAGCCTTGCTTTGCTGCAGAGGAGCAACTGCAGACGTTACTGTACCTTTAAGAAGGTAAAGCTTCTTTAATGTGTGCAGCCAGCAGCAACATGTCTGAACTGGTTCAGGGTGTCAGTCATTCAAAACGAGGCTGACCTCTGTAGGAAGATACGAGAGGAAGGGGATGTCCATCTTCTCACACTGCACGGTGAAGTCCTGGTGCAGACTGTGAGCAGAGCGCTTTGGGTGGTAGATGGTCGGCTCAAAGTTCTGCATTGGATAAGAGCATACGGCAACTCAGAAAAATGACACAAAAAGAAGAATAAAGGGGAGAAAAATATGCACTGAGAAGGTCCCCCAGGCTGGCAGAATTTAGTAATGCTTTACTTCACATTTAACTTGATGTTGTTGAAATAGTAGTTTCTATAATCTGCCTCCTGAATAAAAACCATTCCTCTGCACCGAATGAGTAGAAATCCAGATCAGCGCAGCCTGAGAGGCTCTTGAAACACAACAGGAAGCACCTGTGATCTCTGACCTTTACACAGCCACAAAACCTGCAGCGCCGCCACGTGCCTGCAGTCTGTCTGCTCAGCCGGGGCAGAGTTCTTTTTTTCTTTAACCATCTCTCTAAAAGGGAACAATCTATGGTGAGGAAACTACATGTTGGTATAAGTATGTGGACATCCAGAGTTAGTCATTTACTTTTCTTGTTGAGCTACCAGTTGTAAAATGCCATGTAGAAAAGTCAGATTCCATTTTTTTGATTAACGTTCCACTCTGATCATCTTTTGATCCATTCTAAAAAGTTCCCAGTCGTCTTTCAATGATAATGCTGTGTTTAGCCCAAATCTGTGTGGTTTTCTATGACATAGCTTCTGCAGAGCAGCAAGAGTTCATTAGAAATTCACCTCTGAGTTGACTGTTGGCGTGGAGTAAGCCTGCTCTCATTTCCTATCATCCTTTTGTTCACACTCTCTCCCACTAGCTTACAGCTCCTCACAGAACATTAACGGAGCAACAACAATGGTGAGCAATATTGGAGTCGTACAGTTCTGATCCAGATTCCAGCTCAGACCAGGAAAACAAAGACGTTCATGGATCTATTAGTCTGTAAGTGGATGATCAGAATGGAGCGGAGCAGGAAGTTTGTGGCCTGTAGGGCTGACACGATTAGTCGACTAATCTATGACTGATCGACTATTAAATCGACTATTAAAATAATCGTTTGTGACAGCACTAGTGGCCTCCCAACTGTAGCACCGCTGTCACTGTCTTTTTTGAACAGCGTTTCTTTATCTGCTCATGATTACCAACAATTTGAATAAAGAAATACTCAGAAAGGAAATGTAATCTCCATTTTCTTTATACATGTCCTTCATCATGAGAAAATTGCTACAAGAACATGTTAAAAACACCAATTTTATTGGAGTTTGTCTTTAGGATCTTAAAACAAAAAAGCCTTTTGCAGTAGTGTGTGCATATGGTAACTATAAATCACATTTTAAAACAATTAAATCACTAACTGTGGACAAAAATGCATGTCACTGTGGACCTTTTTGCAAATGATGCTAACATCTTGTTGGGTTATACTTTATCCTCCTGGAACATCTGGAACACAGTTAAAGTCCCCCTCCAATAAAAAAAATCCTGTTTTTAGAGTTTCTAACATGTTTGTGTTTCATTTTTCTTCTGAAAGAGAACAAATGTAATAAGAAACCATTTAGTTTTTACATTTCTGAGTATTTCTCCTTTTAAATCAATCAAAGTGTCTTGGACAGACTCTG
>NC_050515.1:30285005-30286300 GCF_002922805.2 Oryzias melastigma | reverse complement strand
GAGCCGCATGCGGCTCTTCAAGCACTCCCTTGCGGCTCAGTGGCGCTTTATCAAAAATGTTTGAAATTAATAAAAAATGTTGGAAGGAGATATAGTGTAGCGAATTGGGTGGGAGCAGAGCCACGCTGATGGCTGGCAGGTTTGGATCCAGAGATCACTTGTGTCCCATACGTTGTACGACCCAAGTGATTGGAGGTAGAATCGTACACGCAGGCAATGCAAATCAATTGGAGTCAACATTTTGACTACCATTCATTTAACAGCACGGAACCACAGAACGGCCGACACTGTGAGGAGCCTCACTCATACACACACCACTCTCACTCATGGTGCCAGTAAAACACTCAAGTCCCATAATGCAACACAAGAACAGACACTAACTCCACCCACTAACAAGGAACTATTTCTAAATTAACAGTCAGGCTGCCACAATATTTTTGTTTTAATACGATTTCTGTAGGAGGACAAACATGACACAAACATCCTTTACGTTTTCCAGTTGTTGTGAGATGAGTGTAGATGCTTCCACGCCGTCTGAGTCAGCGCACAGCAGAATTCCTGCCCGTGCGTCTGGAGCGCACGTGAGCGCACGTTGCTACGCGGGTTTTGAAGTCGGGTCACGAGCTCCACGTACAAATCGGCACGCATTGAGCACGCTGAATCTTCAATCCGGTTCAAGATTTCCACGCACAGTCGCAGCAGCTCAGAACTGTAACTGTGCGTGGAAATCTTGAACCGGATTGAAGATTCAGCGCGGGGGCTGATTGTGGGCGGAGTCTGCTTCAAAGCACTAAAGTGCCAAACGTGATCACGAAGGAGAAATGAATCATTACGGTTTGTGTCCGGTCAGGTTAATATGACACCAAGATGAGATGAGCGCTAATGAACAGTAGAAGAAGAATAGAAGAAGAATCTCCTCCCCGCCACTGCGTGCGTGACCGCGCTGCTCCGGTGTGGATACCACCTGCTGAGCGCGGCGATGTGCAGGTCTCACACACCGGCCGCGTGCGGTGCGTGGCGGGGAGGAGATTCTCCTTCTATTGTATTTTTACTGTTCATTAGCGCTCATCTGCATCTACAACAGGGAGAACCGAAAGTAAAAGTGTTGAAAATCCCCCAAATCTTTCTGAAGACTTTTGTTTTCACAACTCTGTCTTTTTAAACGTCTGACTAAAAAACTCACGCGCGCTCCAGACTTGAAGGCCAAGAATTTAGGTGTGCACGCGTTTATATTGACTCTTCATTGAAAGTGTACTCTTTATTGACGCGGCCAGTGTGGAAGCACCTTAAAGGTG
>NC_050515.1:30222565-30283772 GCF_002922805.2 Oryzias melastigma | reverse complement strand
AAAAACTTTATCGTCAATATTAAAACACTACTGGGAATGTTTTTTTTTTTAATTAAAAAAATTGTCATAGGGGGACTTTAAACAATTCACATGTACATAAAAACAAAAGAGAAAACCAGATATTTGTGTGAGAGAATTGTTTTATTTTTTGTGTGATTTTTTCAAAGTTTCAATTTACTTCTGTCGTCCATCATGTTCTCTCCTTCAGCATGAATCAAAGATTTAGGATGGACTCTTAGCATGAAGAAAAGGTTTGACCTGTGAATAATCAATCAAGTCTACTCTGATCACCTCCACAGATCTGCAGCACGGCTTCAGAACTGTTTCAGTCTGCTTCTCATGCTTGAGCCTGTCGCCGTGCTGACAGGGATCATATTGCTCTTTAAAAACATGCACTCCACTGCAGGGAAAGTCATCTTCTGTCCAAAGTAAGCATTTCGGTTTCTCAGATTACATCAAACTCAGATGAATGTGGTCCCAGTTGCTGTGGTGTGCTTTGAAGTCCATTTAAAAATCAGCAAATTGAAACTTTATTTATTTGGAAAATTTCTAC
This sequence comes from Oryzias melastigma, assembly GCF_002922805.2. NCBI lineage: Eukaryota > Metazoa > Chordata > Actinopteri > Beloniformes > Adrianichthyidae > Oryzias > Oryzias melastigma. Next base: position 30,283,219 of record NC_050515.1, on the reverse strand, counting down.
ATGATATAAATTTGTCAGAACAAGTCAAAAAAGTAGAACGACATAAGGTAAAGTCATTAGCTGCATGCAATAGGGAGTCTGTGTGAATTTCCTTAAGAACAGTTCTGATTTTTTATACATTTCTGTCATTTCCAGGTGAAAAAAAGAAAATCTGTCCATCTCCAACTGTGTTCCTGGCCGGAAAACAAACTAAGTGGAAAACTGCGTCAGAAAGGAGGAAGACTACACTCTGAGACATCAGACTTCATAAACACAGTCTGCTCAAACATAGTTTTAGTCTAAACTATTAACATGCTTGCTAATGTGGCGCGTAGAACACATCTGCTAAAACGCTGTTTCCATTCAGATCCACAGATCCAGAAGATTCCCTCCACTGCAGTCACGAGGACCACATCAGCATATACTCTACAGAAATCAGTCTTGAACTGCGAGTCTGCAGTGTTTGGATCACTCTTCTTAAGACAGACGTGTGGCAGACACAACGGTCATGACATCACACCGCGGCTGCGGAGGCAAAGCGGCTTGAGGGCAGCCTGAACGGGAGTGACAATAGCATGATATCATGCCTGTCTGAGTAGTCTCGCAGAGAAGGTAATGTGATAACTGCTCCGAGACCTTTACAGGAGCTGAATGGATTTCTGCAGCTCACACAGGGCCTGAAAACACTGCTGCCTGGCAGGCTTGACACTTTTTTCCATCGGAGCTGGATAGCTGTGATTCACCTTTACCTTCGGTCCATTGTACTTACAAATATACGCAGGTGTCGTGCACACACAAGACCGATGGAGCCGTTTTGCTCTGGACCGCAGATCACCAGCACTGTTGGCTGCTTCTTTGTTAGAGAACTGAGAGGGTAAGCCTAAAAAGAGAGGGAGAAAAGATCAAATATAAAGTGTTCCAAGAGCAAAATTAGGTAAAGAACCATTAAGGGATAAACGGGCCAATAAATGTAAGGATTATCATGGAAAACAATCAGAAAGATGAATATACTGTAGCTTACCAGCAATGTGTGTTAAAGTAACTCCATTTAATTCTTCCATTCAGAGCTGCTTATTGTGTGAATACTTCACAGCACACAATAACATAACATTTTAGTGTAATGCTAGCTGGGTTTTGTGCTAATTTAGATATGTTTACAGTTTTAGACTAATTTGGAGGGTGGTTAAAATGTTAGCATTATGCTAGCTGTTTTTGCTAATTTTGATGTTTCCAGTTTTTTAGGCAAATTTGAAGTTTAGTGCACATTTAGCATTATGCTAGCATTTTTTTGATCATTTAGATCAGTTTCCAGTTTTTAAAGCTAATTTGTGAATATGCTAACATTTTAACATTTTGCTAGTTGCTTTTGGCTAATTTAGACAGGTTTCTAGCTTTTTGGCTAATATGGCATTTAGTAAATATTTTAGCAAGCTTTCAGCTTCAGCATTTTCAGCTAACTGCTCTGGTATCTTTAGCGGCCACATTCAGCTTACAGCGTTCACACTAGTACTATCACAGGTAATGCTATCAATCTAGTTCTAAATGTACCATTATACCTAAATTATACTCTACATAGCAGACTACAATAAGTCAGGGATATCACTTATTAAACTATCCATTGGATGATGAAAGAAGGTTCTATCAAATAACCTTGGGAGCATAGTAAAAATGTCAGCATATGTGAGGTGGTTCCTTAAATAACACTCTCTGTCCAGACTGGAGTGAGCTGCTGGCATCTTCTGTGTTGTTCTTCCAGTCCCTTGTCAGTCACCCACACCTCTCTTCAACCAAACAGGTATTAGTTTCCTGATATCCTGACAGGCTAACTGTCTATGTCCTTCACCAAACTGGAGCTCTGTGTGGGTGAGAGTGAGCTGGCACACTGTGCTACAATATTGCAGGCAGGTTTCTGCTCTCTAGCTGGCAGATTTTCCACCAGCCCCTCTGTGCAGCAAATGGCCCCAAATGGAATTTTCCTGGGCTGTTTGGTCAAATTTTGCGTTACTGTATTATTCAAGGTGAGTAATTTATCATCTGATATCGTCATGGCCAATGACTCTAAGGAATTCCAGAAAAAGCTTCAAAGGGTTTAGGAAAAAATCCGGTTTAACTCCAGTCCAAAAATGTGGGTCAGAACAATAGATTCAGGACCCATTAGCCCAGTTAGTGCGCTGCCAAGTAAAGAGTGTGTGTGCTGCAAAACCAGCAAACTCCATATGAAAGACCATCTACAGTCTTCTCTCATTTATTGTGAGGGCTGCATAAATAAATAATCTTTGATAAGTGAAATCTGAAAAGTAGGATAATAGATGCTTTAAGGCTGCAAAACTCCTCACTACACAATATATACACTTTTCCAGATACACATGAACATTTTCACTCTTCTCTCTCTTGTTTAAACTCTGAAAGTTCAAACCTTCATAGAAGAATAAGTCCAGTTTTATAGACTGGAAACAAAGATCTGATCGATTTATGGAACTCTGGTAAGATGCACGTGAAGAGACACGGCACGGAACAGATTGATTGACAGGATCAACAGCCAATCAGGATGCAGAACACTGTGTGCTGTGTACAAAACTACTAATCCAATGAAAGAAATGAGCAAAAAAGCAAGTCTTCAAAAGGTGAATCACGATACAGCGGGGGAACACTGATGCTTTACGAGAACAAATAGAGATTCAAAAAATTACCAGGTTAAATGCTGACCGTGTTGATTTAAAACTGATAAACCGCTTTACTACAAAGGTCCAATGTATTTAATCTTTAAGTCTTTAGACTTCATCTACTTTATTTGTTTTAGCTGGGTCATGTTCATAATTAATAATGAATGATCAATGATTCATCGCTGTAAAATGTAGGGGAGTTAGAACGTCGTCCATGCAGGATATTCAGAAAGATAACTCGGCTCAGTGTTCAGCAGAGAGGATTCCAAAAAAGAAACGCTTGTCTGAGTTTCTTAGAAATCATCATCTGCATCAGAAAAGCTCAGAACCATCAGACAAAACTAAAGACAAGGAAGACAGAGATGTCTGATGAGTGCTGGAGGGCAGATGGTCAATTAAAGCGCGAAACACTCAGATTATGGGACAATAAAACTAAAGCTCAGGCAGTGGAATGAGGTCAAAAACTTATATCAGAAAGATTAAATGATACAAGTAAACTGACCAAAATTAATGAACGTGAAGAACATGAAATGTGCAGCAAAAGCAGCAGAAATCCTTCACATTTCTCATTTTCAAATACTGATTCTCTGATTAAGTTGTAGAAAAGCTTCAGCGTAAATGTAGTGTGGCATTCATCAAGCAACAGCAGGTAATGACCTCAAGCCCCTGATGATAAGAAACGAAACTCTTAAGCAACATCCACATGTGTGATCCACACAGCTATTCTGCCATCATGATATGAAACGACACAGAATCCCAGAATCATGGAAAACCATCAGGGAGGAATGTCCTACAGATAGGCTGTTAGACACACGTGCACAACCACCCACGCACGTGCATGCACGCAAACACACAAACACATTTACACATGCGCATTTGCACAAACACACATTTGCACACACATGCATACACAAAGTGTAGAAGTGGCTGATCCATAAACATGTGGGTCTCCACTAATATTTTTGGAGCCTGAATAATATTCAATGTCATTTTTAGATGTGTTGTTGATTCGATCAGCTAAAGCAGAAAATCTGTTTGAACATTATTACTGAGAGCATGTTTCACTGCTGAGGAAACATTAGACTCTCTGAAGGCACAGAACAATTTCAGGCTCCGATGTCATTCAACACCGAAAAGTTCAAGTTTAATATAAACTTAAATCATGCTAAGCGGTCATTCATTAGTCATGTGATCAGGTTTCTGCAGACAACAGCTCTGTTGAGAGAATTTACCAGTTTGAAGTTGATTAAAGATGAGACTTTGTGGTAATCATTTTCAGGAGTATTGCATTTCACCAAATGTTTTTCTTATGATACAACATACTGCCTGCAAAGTTTGACCTAATTTTTTGGTGTTAGAAATGTATTTTAGATTGAATAATAGCCAGTAGTCATGAAAACTACATTTCTCTGTAAAACAAGTCTGTGACATGACTTTCAGTTAAATAAGTAGCTTTTCCCTCCAGACTTCTGCTGGAAAGAGTTTGTTCTTTACACCCCAATCCGCATGTATCAGTTGTGATGTAGACGTGAAAAGCTAGTTTCTATGTCGAATATTAGAGTGTTGCTGTTTTGGTTCTCTTAGATCAGGAGAGTCAAACTTAAACGCACAAGGGGCCAAAATTCGAAACACACCTTAGGTCACAGGCTGAACAGGCTTAGCGACAAATTAGCCTAAAAAAAAAAATAAAAAAAAAAAAACTCAGCCAAAACAGCCACCATGTAGCTGAAATATTAGCTAAACTCCAAAACAGCTTAAAAAATCTTAGTAAATGTTAAAATAGTCCAAAAAGCTATCAGAATGCCAATTTATAAAACTTTAAAACTGTAACTTTTTAACATAATCATGAATAATTAAAAGCAGGAATATTATTCCAGAATAAATCAACTTAAACCTTAAATAACTTTCAATATTTTACTCTCCATAAAAATATCCCTTGACTTTGACATATGTGATCTAGACCAGTGTTTCCCACCCCTGGTCCTCAGGGCACACTGTCTGGCATTTTTTTAATCCAACCCTACTCAAACACACCTGCCTCTGATGACCGTCATTGTCAGGCTTCTGCTGAGCCTGATGATGAGCTGAATCAGGTGTGCATAAGCAGGGCAACATGGACAACATGCAGGACAGTGTGCCCCGAGGACCAGGGTTGGGAAACACTGTTTTAGACAATATGAGTCTTTCAAATTGAAATAAAGATAACAGGAAGTATTATTTTACCTCACAACCTTCGATGTAAAATATTCATTCATTAATTTTCTTGACCGCTTCATCCTTTTGGGGTCGCGGGGTGCCGGAGCCTATCCCGGCTGCTGATGGGCGAAGGCGGGGTTCACCCTGGACAGGTCTCCAGTCTGTCTCAGGGCCTCAATCGCACACATTCACTCTCACATCCACACCTAGGGACAATTTAGAGTCACCAATCCACCTATGAAGCATGTTTTTGGACGGTGGGAGGAAGCCGGAGTCCCCGGTGAAAACCCACGCATGCACGGGGAGAACATGCAAACTCCACACAGAAAGGTCCCAGCCGGGAGTCGAACCGGGGCCTTCTCGCTGTGAGGCGAGAGCGCTAACCGTGCAGCCCCAATGTAAAATAAAAATGGGAAAAAAAATCATTTCAGAAGACAAAATGAATGTCAAGACTTTAAAAGGAAATGTTAAAAAAGGAATGAAGAGACTTTGCATAAAGTGATACTGGATGTGCTCCAGACTGATCATAAAACTTCTATAAGTATGCAGACATTGAAGATGCTTTTAGAAAAACTCAAACGTCTAAACTTAAATGTCATCATCCATTCAACAATGTCTCATAGTTTCTATCTTTTCAGTTTCATTTCAGTTTGATTTCTGGAAATATTTTTTGTTTCCCAAAATGTTTCATTTCCTTTTGTTGTATTTTTTGGAATTGCCTTTTGGTTTGTGTAATTGTGTGAATACATTGAATGCATTCACACTATTGAGATTCTTCATTTCCGTCTTCTTCCGTACGTTTTTCGGCACGTAAAAACTCAAACACACTTCATGTGATTTACACAATCTTGGTATCAAAACGTTCAGCTCATTAAGGACATTACTGCTTGTATTTTTAGTAGTTGTGCACTTTACAGTTTTTGCGTAGTTACACAATTTGTGCGTTTTTTCAGCCCCATTATAACTAATAGGATTTTTTTACAAATTCCTACAAATTACACACTTTATGCAATTTAAGCAATTTAAAACATTCAGCATGTCCAGAAACTCATGCTTGTACTTCCAGCATTGTTAAAATTCATGTAAGTTACACAAAATTACACAATTAAACACAACTTTACACAATTTTACACAATTTTACACAAATTTGTGCAAATTTTAAGCAAATTCAGCATTTTAAGCAATTTTACACATCCAGCATGTTCAGGAAATTCATGCTTTACTACACATTATTACAATTACACAAGTTACACAAATTTAACACAACTTTACACAATGCGATAATGCATTCACACATGCATTATCGGAGGTAATGCAATTTTTCTAGTTTTGTCTTGATTTCTGAAATGTAATGCAGTTTTGATATGATGTGATTTGCGTTTTTATTGCCGTCATGATATATAATGTGTTTTTACTTTGAGTGATTTGATGGTGTGATTTTCCCTTCAGGGCCACCGTAAGTCTGTATATTTATAAGGTTTTAATGTTTGTTTTATCAAAGTCAAGGGCCTCATTTAAACCCCAGACTCATTTCTAGCTACTAGCTCGTGTTTCAGGTGTTGGAAAGCCCTCAGACTGATTGAGAAACGCTGTCTGGAGCTGGTGGTCGTGACCACTCTCTGGGACATTACACAGATTACTTACAGAAACCAATCATTCATCTTGTAACCAGAGGTGTAGGTATGAGCATGTTCTTGTTTGTTTGGGAGCCAAAACCCACAAGCCGGCAATGAAATTAGTGAAATTGCACTGTCTGCATCTCCTTCTGCAGTAATTTTCCTTAAATAGCTGTGATGTCATGTAAGTGGTTCGGTGCTGCTGGCAGCAGCGGGCAGCCGTGATCTCCAGTACACAGGCCGTGTTTGTCTAGTAAAGCTAAGCTGTTGGTTCTGATGATGAAGGGCCAAGCTTGAGGCTAGCAGAGGAAATGACACTACAGGGGAAGTGCATGCGGTGGATTTAATAACCGGGACAACACATAGTTTGACTCAGACTGCCACAACGTTTGATTTGATCCCGCTTTATCTATATCTGTGCTGCCTTTCAACTGGTTTGGGTTTCTGCTTCTTGTTTGGTCCTCCCTCCTCCAAACAGCAGATGTAGTTTTCCATGTATCTGGTAGCTTGGATGCTAATTCATCAAACACAGCTGCAGTAAAAACCCGACCGTCCGACCAAGCCAGTGGTCAGGTCGATCCGTGTTGCTCCCAGCTGTCCACTGACACAGTTCTCCTCTCAGTTTAACAGAATCCAGACCACAGCTCAGTGAAACTGTAGCCACACCAGAGAGAAGAGCTCCGCTCACGCGGTTGGAAAAACCGGCGCTTCCATGCGGAGCGCTCAGGTGTTGTGCCCTGAGGTTGAGCTGCTCTGGAGAAACTACTGCGGCTCAAAAATGATAGCATGTAAAGTGCTTTTATACGGTCTGCTGAAGAACCACCGACTTATTGAGGTCTCAGTTGGATATTATATGAGCTTTTTTACATGTTTTAGGGATGGAAAATATTACAGCTTTAAAGATCACAAGAAACAGACGAGTAAAGCAAAAGGAAGCATAAAAAACATTTTTGACAACGGTTACACCACAAGTGTCGAGGCCCGGGGGCCGGATCCGGCCCTCCGGCCCTCCAGATCATTTTATTTTATTGTTATTAATGACCTGATGTTATCTTGTGCTCATTTCTAACTTGTATAATTTTGACAAAATATATTTTTATAGAGAGTAAAATATTGAAAGTTATTTAAGGTTATTTAAGGTTTAAGTTGATTTATTGTCTAACAATATTCCTGCCTTTTTTTATTCATAATTATGTTAAAAGTTACAGTTTTAAAGTTTTAAAAATGTAGTTTTAGACTGTTCAATAAATGTTTATCCTGTTCGGTCTGTGACCTAAGGTGTGTTTTGAGTTTGACGCGATTAAGCGTTTAAACGCTAAAAACTCACTAATTTGCTAATTTAGTTTTAAATGTAAAAAGTAAAAGGGAAAGTGATGATGATTTGACTTAAACAAATTTTGAAAGGTACGACAGAAAAGTCATCAGAATAAACTCTATAAAATGGCTGAAACCGGAATGATCCCTTTGATCACACTGATCCAGATCGCCTCGTTTCCATGTGCAAAATGTCCTCGATCGGATCAAAGATCGGACTAGGATAGAACTGTGTACATGGGCCTGAAAACTTCATCTGATTGTAACAAACGTTTAATGCGCCACACGGTTGATCAGAATAAATCATGTTGACATGAGCAGAACTGTCTGAAATTCTGGAAATAGTCGTAGAAGAAGAAATGAACCACAATCACTATAATCCACTTATCTCAATCAGAAGGAAACTTGGATCCGGATGAGTCTGATCGGGTCAGAATATTCTGAATGTGGTGTTTACATGACACATTTTTATTCTGGTTAGGCGTTTATTACTTGTATCCAGGTAAACACAGCTACTGTTTCCTTTTCCAGACTCCTGGGATATGAAGGTAAAGAAGAAAGAAAGAAGAACAGACCTTAGCTATGGCCAGAGCACAGGCTTGTCCCCAGAGCTCGATCAGCTGCTGCTGTCCAAACCTGTAGTCCTTCAGCAGTTCTGCTTCGATCGCTGCTGCTTCTCCTTTGCTGACAGAAACAGAACAAACCAACATTATCATCGATGGAAGCAAAGAGAGCAAACGTTCTATGGCACAAACGCAGCCGTCTGAGCAGGAAAAGTGGACGCTGGAATTATTTATCTATATCATAGCAGAAAATTACATTTTTCTTTGAATTATGAAATACATTTTACATTGCTATTGTAGCATAATTCAAAGATAAACTGTCTACACTATAATGCAAAAGGCACTCAGAAAAGGAGTTTATGGTCATTTGTGTCAGAACATGAGAAGATTGTCGAGAACCTAAACAGAAAGAGCATAAAAACAATCAAGCATGAAGTACTTTTTAATGTGATATCATAACAAAATACTTCAAGTAAAAATAAAGGAAACTAAAAATGATGAAGGCTATCTGATAACACAGAGGAACGAAGTAAAAGAGAAAGCTTCTTAAGGACCTCCAGTTAGAATCTATCCCTCTACAGACATCTAGTGGTGTTCCTTAAGAACACGTTTGAAAATAAGACGTGTTAACTAGTAGTTTGAAATCCTCCCCACAGGAATCTAATAGACGTCTATAGAAAAAGCAACAATGTGAGCAGAAAACTGTTTTTTCAGCAGTAAACAACTCCCATCCACTGCTACCATACAACAGGCTAAAGAACAACCAACTGTTTGACCTTTATTGGAATTATAACCTCAGAACAACAACGGTTCGTCTGCGGCTGAAGGCCTGAGCCTGACTCAGGTGAGTGTGCTGACCTGAGGAGGGCGCTCCAGGGACGACCACCAGAGATAAAGAGGCTCCAGACTACACTGTAAACCCTGACTTTAGCTGGAATCACAATTTTATAGTTTTACTTTGGTATCATTACTTAAAAACATTCGTTGTTTCAAACATTACAGATGAGTTTTACATGTTACTAAATATAATATGTAGAGATCACTTCTGCTCTTAAGTTCCTGCAGGAGTGGGCGGGGCTTAAATCAAAATTGTCTTTGATGGAAACTGGTTTGCCATTTTCTGAATGTTGAAAATAAAGAAAAGCAAAGAGGATTTCCCCCAGAGAGCAAGCTACACCTTAAGAAAGGTTAAGAGTTCAAATATACATTTTTCCAGCTCTAATTCTGCCCTTTGTTAAATAGCAACGTCTTGGTTTTTCTTCTTACAATTTTTTGCATTTGCATCAGAGTTTGCATTAAGCTCAGTCTCTCATTGAAAACTTGTATATTCATTACTTATAAAAAATGTTTTTCAATCCTATTTTTGTATGAAAGTGCTGGTTGCTAGCCAAAAATGGTCAATATGTAAGCACTGCTTTTTGTTTTTCTTGGTGTTCAGAATGTAAACATTCTTTCTCCTTTGGGATTTCAGGTAAATTTTAATGTAGTGACCAAAGCACTATTGTCCATCACCACAATTGTTAGGAAATCATTTCTGCTTTCATAGGTCTGGTTATCTGCTGCAGATTTCCCTCAAGGTGGGTCGCTGCAAGCTTACTCCCTTCCTCATTGGTTTCTTTTCCATCTCCAAAGTCATTATCCTTAGTTTATTTATCTCTTTCTTTCTAAACCCCATGGAGTGAGAAGGTTTTGTGTCTTTCATTTGGGAATCAAGGTCTAAGACTCCAGAATCTCCACAGTCAGTCATGGTCTGCAGTGTCCAGCACCGATGTCGATAAACTCTGTTTCCTTCAATCCAACATCACTGCAACAGTCTAGCACAGGAGTCTGCATCCTTTGACGCCACAAGAACCATTTGGTCCAGGTTTTTATAAAATCCAACGAGAGTTTCACCTCAAAGTTAGGAAAAGACACTTTATTTATGTCTTTGTGGATTTAAGCCGTTCATTTATAAAACATATCTTTGAAATGTTCTCTACAATTTTGTTTTTCTATATCACAAACTTCTTTAACTCTCTCATTCTTTTTCTTCTTTTAGTGGTAAATAAAAACATGACAACATTAGTGTAAAATGGATATTATTTCAAATCTATACATGTAAATAAAATAAGATAAAGTCGCTCTGATTGTAACCACTCTGACTGCAGATTAAACCTTTTACCATCATTATAATCAGTCGGGCCTATTGGACATCCCAAAAATCTAAACATAAAATTCATTCATTAATTAGTTAATGAATTAGTCAAGTCTGAAGTTTCTTCAAAGCCAAAGAGCCAGAATGGATTACTAAAATAAAAGTGACTCCAGAGCCTCAGGTTGCAGACTCCTGATCTTCAGAGTGTTCTAGAGGACTTGATGATTCCTTCTGCTGAGGATCTGGATGGAGATGCAGATTTCCTGGTACCTGTTCAGACTATTGAAGGGTTCGAGATGGACATTTCAGTTTGAAAAAACATGATTCTGATTGATTTCATGTGAGCATAATCTCTGTCTTTATTTTTTTGCACAAACTTAAACATAAATGGTAGGGATTTCACAACTCAGTCAAGCCACAATTTGATTTGATTCACAGTTTTAAAGTCATGATTACGATTTTTTCTGATTTTTTTTTTTTTTTTTTTTTTATCAACAGAATGAATTAAAGGTATTTTAAGGCCGAGTATGTTTCCTTTTCTGTTTTCCTACTAACAGAAAGGATTCAATACAAATAAACAATTCTATATAACACTGAAATGATCACAAATCCTTTCATACTCGTTCATGTTGTGCTCCAGGTGTGATGGACCGCTCCACGCCTGGTCTTATAATGATGACTCAACTCTTCCTAATGTCCATAAAGGACAAAATAAAGGCAAAAGATAAGGCAGGCTGAAATGTTGGGCTAAATAATGAGTTAGCTATCTCTCATTCAGGATTGGTAGAAGAAATAAACCCTGCCGAAATGAGCTCAGAGAGTGACATTTTTCTCTGTTCCCCAGCAAATTCTAACTGTGTAGCATGTGTGTGTGTGTGGGGGGGGGGGGGCAAACCGGTGTATCCAAGTGGGGATCTTGGCATTTACCCGTGCCAGTTTAGTGACAGCAGCTGTCACCCACGGCTCACCTCAGGGATGTTTCCTGAGTCACCGTGAGGAACTGATCTCTGGAAAGTTCATTTCAGTCCACAGTTTCTTCTGGTGGCAATACTGCCAGATTTTCATTGAACAATTGGCCAAATTAGTTTTATTTCAGTGAAAGGTTGCTCTTATATGTTCCCCTTTGAATGAGAAGTAAGTTAAAACAGGTAATAGTACAGTAGTTTGGAAAATTTGACTTTACCTTCGCTTACAAAGACATTGCAGCTATTACAGTTATGTTATCTCTGAATGTCACTTAAGACAAATTTTAAAGTTGTGGTTTGTTTCAGCACAGAGGATACACCAGCTTGGATCAGGTTACAGGTTTTTTTACGTTAAGTTGATGCTTTGGAGAATCTAAAGACCCTTCAGAAAATAATGAACAGTAAAAGAAAACAAGGGATCATTACATTTTCTATGGTTTAAAGGGGATTGGCTGTTCAAATGTATCAGAATAAATATAGTACAACTGAGAAAATGTGTACGAAAGAGGAAGTGAGACCAGCGAGAGAAAACCGACCCACTGTGAGTGTTATCTTCTGTAGCAGAGCAGTGTGCTGCTGCATATGTGTTACTTCTGATCTCATTGTTGAGTAGTTTTGCAACAGATCTAATGAATTCTCTCTAACTCCCTCTAGAAGCTGTTTACCCATCCAAACCCGATACCCCGGTTTGTCCGTTTACACAAACATACTGTGGATTTGGAATTGGCTAAACTATTATTCAGGGGAACAGAGGGATGGAGGAGGGTTATTCGTGATCACTAGTGTTCCAGTGGATGTGTGTAGGGAAGAACCTCAGCTGTTCTAGAAGGTAAAAAGGTTTTTAACACAGTAGTATGAGGGGAACTGAAATAAAAGTTTAATGGCCGAAAGACCAAAGTCAGCCTCTTATGTGGAACAAGTGGAAAAATAATTGTCTTGCAGATATTTTTCTCCACAACCTTTCAGTCTCAGAATCTGTGGTCTGTTAGAAAGTCCTTGATCTAGGAGGGTTTCAAGGCTTTCATCTGTGTCTTCTGGAGTTAACTTAAAAGTTTGTTTAAGCAGATTCTTGAACTGGTCTGTAGTCATTACGGCCAGATAGAGATTTTGGAGTGGTTGGAACAAGCTAAGGTGTTTTTCATAGCAAAGGAACTTTCTTCTGGCTCAGGTTTTGGTTTAAAGAGGAGCTCCAGAATCTCACAAAACTGATCTGTTCAAGTCTTTTGAAACTATGACCACCTGTAGCCTTCTTCATGGCCAGTCTCCATTTGTTTATTAGATACAGACAGACTGAAGGAGGAGGCAAAGGAGACACCACCACGCTCTGATGTTATTAGAGAGGATGGATCGGTACCAAAATCAAGAGGAGGCCATTGAAATATGACAGCCAAGCTGTGAGTCAACGGAAGATGGGAGATCTGTTGTGCTTTGGATGTGAAGGATGTTTCTAATCTGAGCCTATTGAAGAAAGTGTTAGGTTTATTGATTCTAACCGTCAATCCTTCCGCTTTAAATTTATGATCCTCCTTATCTCTGAGCTCACGGCTCTGCAGGAGCTCACTCTTCAGGGCTTTTCTCTGCACCTCCTTGTTATTTCTAATCTCAACTTTAAGTAGGTTATGGACACTTCTAGAGCTCTAAAATATCTGTTTATATATATAGTTATCTAGAGTTTGTTATTGGGGAAGAACGACAACACATCCAGGCATATTTGTTTGGACACAGAAGTATAAATGGTCAGTCTTACACTCAGTGATACCACTGATGTGGCTCACTTTGTGCATCCAATCTGTGGCCTCAAAATATCTTCAGAGTTTGTGATCACCGCCTTACAGTTCTTACCTCAAAGAGAAGAGTTTGTTCACTGAGCAGAGGTAAACGAGGTTGACGATCAACCTTTCTAATACGAGACATGCAGATGACTTACTCACATCTCTGCCATTGTTTGGACTTTGCTACAGATGAAATGGTGTTATGGCTTTCAGTTAAGAAACAGCAAAGCAGAGCTAGTGCTACCTGAAAGTAAAACATATACAACCTTTTCCAAAATATTTGAAAATCATGGAAACGGTTATTGATTTCTGTAATTCCCCCCCAAAATTTAAATTTTCATAAAACATAGCTTCACTTTTTAACGGATTTCAAGTATTTTTTCATAAATTGGGGTTCCAGCTCATAAAACCCACAAAAACAGGATTTGAGAAAATTTTAAAAATCAATATTTAATTATCAGTTTTTGCATAAAAGTTAAATGTCAAAAAGTCATATAGTCATATAGAACTTTACTACATTTTTAGAATGTCCAAAGTGCTTTACAGTTACAGTCCCATTCATACACTCACACATTATGATGGCAGCTTTGCTGCTGAACACTGGTACCAATCTACAACCACCAGGAGCAATGTGGGGTTCAGCGTCTTGCTCAAGGACACTTCGACACATGGACAGGCAAGGCGGAAACCTGTGATCATCCAATCAGATGTCCATCACTCTACCTCTTCTCCACAGTCATGATCACATCAATCAAAATAAAGTATTTTCAAAGTCATCTTTAATACTTCAACAGAAGGGCAGGGCCAGGCCCAGAGAACATTTCAATATGGACCCCATATGGTTTACCTTTGGGCTGAGTTGGTGGGCCCCAGGTGGGTTTGTCGGCAGGTTCCATGGTGACCCCATCTGTGTTTACCCACACTGGCTTAGGTGAGGACTCAGTGGTCTGGGTCCCTACGCTAACCAGCCGGCCGCATAGCAAGTTAGTGAGCTCTGTTGCCCACTGTCATGGAGCAACCTGCTACTACCGTCTCCAGTCACCAGAGGGAGCGCTCACCAGAGTTCTGAGCTCACCACCTGCCATTACCTGGACTCATCAGCTCAGCTGTTTCCCATCACGTCATCACCTCCTCAGCTCATAGTCTGGCTCCACACTTCACTCTCTGCGAAGCTTTGTTTGTGCCACCCTGCCTGCATCTCTGAGTGTTTACTCCTAAACCTGATCTTCTGCCTCCGACCCTGCCACTCTGATTGCCTGCCGCCTGCCCCTGACCCTCGCCTGGACTCTGACTCCTCTTCTCGCTCGTCTCGGATGATCCCATGCCCGTGTATGACCTCTGCCTGTCTGACCCTGCTTATTCTGTGGACTATTAATAAACCTGCTGCACGTGGAACCAGCTGTCTGCCTGTTTGTGACACCCACACTGGCAGACTACTGAGTGCCCAGTAGTCTGCCAGTGTGGGCAACACAGATGGGGCCACCATGGAACTTTTTAACTCATAAAAGATCAAACTTTTTACCAAAGTTTTACTTTGTATATAAAATCTATTCATTCTGGAGGTAGAGTTGATCAAACAAGACGTCTTCAGGTCAACAGGATGTAAAAACCTACAGAGTTTATCATCTATGTGAACCTCAGACATCAAATTATACATTTAACTAATATAAATTAAATAGATGCAATTAAGAAAAAAAATTCTTTAAAGAATTGCTATTTTCTTTTCTCTTCTTTTTGTTCTTTTCCCCTCCTTTGTCCTCAGCAGTCTTACACTGCTGGGTTTTGTTCTTTTAGTTTGGATCTTGGTAGTCTTAGTTTTCAGGCTTTGTTTATTTGTTTTCTTTAGGTAGTTTTGGTTAGACAGACATTATCAGGAGCTGCTGACTCTGACGGTCGACATGTCTGGATCATCAGTCTCCATGACTTATTTTATGTTTGGAGCCACCATGGAGAGATAGAAGAGACACATGTGGATCTGGAGCTGCAGGTTGAAGACCCCTAATTCAGAATAATTCCCGGTATAGCCTTCAGTATAAACCAGGGGTCGGCAACCCAAAATGTTGAAAGAGCCACTTTGGACCAAAAAAATAAAAAGCAAATATGTCTGGAGCTGCATACATGGAAATGCCTTATATAAGTCTTACAATGAAGGCAACACATACAATTCCCATTATGACTGAATGCACAGAAATCTTTATCTTCTTGGTTCTCTCATTTTGCTCTGCTCTAACTCTACATCCACAACTTCTTCCTTTTAACCCAGCTAGGGTTTTGGAGTGCTAATTTGTCTACTTTTGCTTGAGAACATTTCTTATTTCTAAGGTTACAGCCAAAACAAGAACCAAAAAGGGACAAATTAGCAATAAATACACTGACAACACAGTATCCACACAGAAAGAAATACCCTTAAAATGTGTCTGTGTCTCTGAGTGATGCATGCAAGTGTGGGGAAAAAGAGCTTTATGCTTTTTAGACAATGTCTCTAAAAGTATGACTCTGAATTTGTATCTATGCTTCTACACTTATATATGGTAACGACATGTGTGGTTAAGCACTTGGTTTTCAAACTAGCTTCATTCTTTCTAAGACATAGAGCCGCATCTAGAAATATCTGGGCCAATTTGGTCATATTTTCATGAAGCCTTTCACATGCTGTCCCTGTCAGATGTTTTGGATATGTCAAACCAGGAGGAGGACCTCTGAAAAATGTGCTGGAGAGGTTGAATCTCCTGGAGGGGGCAGAAAAGGTGGCAACAGATATAGACAGCTGAGCTTTTCATTACACTGCTGCTCCCACGATACAAGTGACTTAAACTTAAAGACCCACACTGATGAAAACTGTGTTTTTAACATCTTCTTGTAGCATTCCTCTCGTGATGGAGGACTTATATAAAGAAAATTAGGAGTAAAATTGTGTTTCTGAGAATTTCTTTATTCAAATTGTCGTGAATCAGGGGCAGATCAAAAAATGTGGTTGGAAAAAGCTTGTGGTTGTTACATAAAAACTACAATCAGTGGAAAATAGAAAAGTACAATCAGTCCTGCCCACAACTCAGAGGTGAATTTTTAATAAACTCCTGCTGTTCTGCAAAAACTATGTCCAAGAAAACAACTGGTTTTTTTTATTTTGGCTAAAACTGCATATTCATAATGAAAAGATCGCTGAGTACGTTTAGATCAAAAGTAGATCGAAAGACGACTGGAGAAGGACTTTTATGAAATAAATGATGACGAGTGACGACATCCTAAACATGTATAGCTGTAATTTTTAAGTCATTTTTTTCTTTCTTGTAAACTGTACTCTTCAAGACACACATTTAAGATAGGTATTTAAGGCAGTGGTGATCTTCATGACCTATTTAGATCTAGTATTGAAGAAGATCACTACAATATGAACTAGAGTGTTGTGTTTCTCGTCACTATCCCAAGTGAAAATGCTTTTTTTAGGTCAAACAACGCCTGCTTTTGTTCTTGGGGTTACATCGGCTTCACATTGCATCCCCCCCCCCCGTTTCGCAGTCAGCCGACTAAATTGATCTCTCATGCCAGTCCGCCTGCTAGATACACACACACAGTGAGCCTGAATGGAGGAATGGCATCAACAAACGCAGAAGCGGCTCGAAAATATCCTGATAAACGCATTAATTATCATCCAGATCAGGAATTTATTATGGATGAAACTAGAAAATTCTGGATAGAGATGTCCTCTAAACTTAACTGATGAAGGTGGAGGCACGCGCTTTTATAAGGAACAGAGACAGAGTGACAGTCCTCATGTAAAGATTGGAGTCTATTGCAGAGTTTCCCAACCCTGGTCCTTATGGAGGTCTCCCCAACACCCACAAATAAGGGGGAATACTGTATTCTCATCTCTACAGTCAGTTTAGGTACAAAAACATGATGGCATTTGCCAATCGCTGAAATCCCATAGACTTCTGTTTGTCAGAATAACCATTCTAGCTCCGATGTCTCTTTTTAACATCTTCCTGCTAAACCTATTGTTTTTTTCATTATATATTTTATTCATCGCAAGTTTTCCAGATTATAAACTGGCCAATCAGATCCCTCCACAAGACCATATGATGCCTGCTGGCCCCGCCTCAAACGTTCAAAGCGTTTGACAGACTTTCTGACCAATCACTGCTTACTAATGTCATCTGGTCCCAAAATGGTGAATTCAGGCGATATCTGTACTGCGGAAAAATGGCGACTGAAGTGACTTCATTTGGTTGGAACCCGAGGTAACAGGCTTGATCTGTTCATCTCTATTCATGTCAGTGGTTTATGACTAATGCTTTACTAACAACTAGAATGTGGTAAAAGGGCACCATATGACAGCCTCACCTGTCCGTCAAAAGTGCATACAACTTACAGCCTTACAAAGGCACAACAATCATACTTTCCATTTTCAACAGTGGTCGTACAAGCTTTAAGGTTAACTGCAAGAGACAGCACCTTCTGGCTATCCCAAAACCCCACAGCACATGTGCAGGAGTTCACCTGTACAGGTGTGACTACACTTTGATGGAGTACCTCCATAGTAACCACCCAGGATGAGTCCTATCAGGCCTTCTATCAATTCAGCACTGGCCGGAGGCCTCTCTCCACACAGAGTGTGTACAGGTGGATAAAGATGCCATAAATTAAAGGGCCCTCAGCTGTATCTTGGAGGTTGACTCTTGTCATCTGGACTTCTTTCTTAAAGATTTCACTTCTTATTCAGGCAGACAGAAGACTTGAATGAGTGCTGAAGTGTTTTAGGAGAGAAGATTTAAGTCCAGATGCCATGAGTCAACTTCAAGATGTCCCCTGGATGAATGAGAACCTTCACCACCTTTGGTATCAGGTATGCTCCTGTGGGGAAAATGGAGAATGAATCATTTCTACGCAAAGAAAGAAACTTCTTTGTGCTAAGCTTTACTGTGGTTAGCGCTCTCGCTTCACAGTGAGAAGGTCCTGGTTCCTGAACTTTTCTCTGTGGCATTTGGATGTTCTCCTTCTCCTGATCCGGGAACTCAGACTTCTTCCCACAGTCCAAAAACATGCGGACGGGTGAGGGATGGATGGATAATGGATGTTGGATGGATGGATGGAAGAAAATATCGGATAGATGGATGGATAGACGGACGGATGGATGGATGGATGTTGAGATAGATGGATGGATGGATGGATGGATAGACGGACGGATGAATGGATGGATGTTTAGATAGATGGATGGACGGATGGATGGATGGATGTTATGGATAGACGGACGGACGGACCGATGGATGGATGTTTAGATAGATGGATGGATGGACAGATGGATGGACGGATGGATGGATGGATGTTTAGATAGATAGATGGATGGACAGATGGATGGATGGATGTTTAGATAGATGGATGGATGGATGGACGGATGGATGGATGGATGGATGGATGGATGGATGGATGGATGGATGTTTAGATAGATGGATGGATGGATGGATGGACGGATGGATGGATGGATGGATGGATGGACGGATGGATGGATGGATGGACGGATGGATGTTTAGATAGATGGATGGATGGATGGATGGATGGATGGATTCTCTGCTGCCGAACACGTCCATGTGTGACTCATGTACTTATTCTGTGTTTCCAGATCTTGTGTGATTGCAACAGAATAACGGCCCTCATCTAAATGGATGAGTATCCCACTTACAGAGAAACAGAAACAGACTCAGATCATGCTGATGCAATAAAGCACAACTTGACATTAAGTGCACAGGCCATACACACCCACACACTCTCAGGTTGCATCATTTATCCTAATGTCCCTTAGTATCAAATGGAGTTATAACGTAACGTTACGTGTGGTTGGTTAAAGATCCAAGCGAACCATTAAATCTAAAAGTACACGTGTCTCATCTTTATTGGGTTAAATGAAGAAAGATGTTTGTTTGTCAGTGTGATGCAGGCAGAGAACCACAACTATGGAGGTTCTGCTCAGGACACAACGATGATACAAAGTCAGCTAAAACCATGAAACATGACATGTGAACATTTTTTTAATGAAAATTTAATTTAATTTTAACAAAAAAAAGCTATTTTTTCTCTCCCAAGCATACTCACTCTTAATGCAATGCTCTGTTGTCATGGCAACAGAGCTGTTGCTATAAGTTTCTGTGCAATTTTTTAAGCATGCATCACAATAGTTGATTAGTCTCAATTATAAATTGGAAAATGTATGAAGTATATGTACTATAAGACTGATTAGTAGAAGATAGCATCTCTGTTAGAAGTGGTTTGTGTCCAATTAAACTGCATTAATGTCATCCTGGTAGGAATTGTTTTCATTTTGAGGAAAGAAAAGCAAATGAAGTTTGACTGAGTCTGCATGTGGAGGCAGGTCAAATGAGGAGAATCCAGTCTTTGACTGTCGTTTTAAAGTAAATGACCAAACATTACTGGACAGGCTGCAATGATCACCGTAGAAATGAAGGCTGTTCAGACCCGTATGTGATGGGATGTGATGCAACCAGTCCTGTAGTTACATTAAACCATAATAACCCATGCAGCACAAACACCTTCAGTTCTGGGAACTTCAGTCCAAAACAAATGGACCTAAAACTGACATGAAAATGTGGGAAATGACGGAAAACGCAGCAAAACCGATTGATCTGATTTGATCTGGAAACTGGGCTACAGCATGAATAGAATAGAATAGAATAGAATAGAATAGAATAGAATAGAATAGAATAGAATAGAATAGAATAGAATAGAATAGAATAGAGTGCCAGGTGCTTACCTAAGGTAACGCAGAGGTTGGGTGTTTTCCGCCTCTCCATCAGCTGAGCTGTGGTTCATCATCTTGCTCTCGTGTTTTCGCCCAGATCCAGTCGTCACACCCGGGAGAGGAGAGGAGAGGAGAGGAGAGGAGAGGGTGAGGAGAGGAGCCACCTCCGCTTCTCTCTGCGCCTCAATCAACAAACGCTGAACTAAAATGGGTTCCCTCTGTCTGCGTTCCGACTCCCTCGATTGGTTCAGACGCTGGACGAAAATCACTGGCCGCTTCACACGTGCACGCTGGTGCTGCGCGCACACGCTGCCAGTCCGCGTCCCCGGCGCTCCCGGAGAAAACAAACGGACTGGAATAGCACGGAACAGCTGGGACCAGCAGGGAACGGCGCGTCAGCTGATTGGCTGAGAGCATTCTGTCATCCATCCCAGGATTCCAGCGAATACACTCAGATATTTGAAGAGCATCTCCACAGGATTGGAGCTGATTTGGCTCTCCAAGTATGAAGTGCTGGTGGTTTTGTCTGGATTAAAAATGTAGGTACTTCCTGACGCACTCCAAATATCTATACCAGGGCGCGTCAAACTCAATCACACAAGGGGCCAAGATCTAAAACACATCTTAGGTCGCGGGCTGAACAGGATAAACACTGAACACATTGAACACTCTAAAACGACATTTTAATGCATTAAAACCGTAACTTTTAATATTATTATTGCCGCGAGCGGCGTTGGATGGCCCGCAGTCGCCCATCACCGCCCCCACTGCCCGCCCATATGCAACGTGGATGCCCTTGCTGCCCTTCTATACGTACAATCGCTGCCCTCGCTGCCCACCCCTACACGCCCTCGCCGGCCTCGAGGCCCACCTTTGACACAAGCTCACTTGCTAAGCAACCACTCCCCCCCCCCCCTCCTCCAAATCCCCCCACTGTCTTTCCATATAGCTGGTCTGAGATGTAAGCGAGAAATTGATTAAAAATACACTTTTTTCAAAATGGCGGTTTTTCTGTTAGTGTTATCTCCATAGCAACCATTTTATGTTTTGTTTGCTTCAGGTCACCGAACAGATTGACCTTAGTTTCACAAGAATCGGCAAAAGTACATTTTTGGATTTCCTTAGCAACTGAGGTTATTTGCTAACCACGCCCACATTCCTTATATGTTCATATTCTATGTCATAATACTTGGTAAAGCGTCAGCCTGGGATCTACATATTATATTTTCATAGCAATGCATTGAAATATGTGCGTGCATTAAGACTACGCCACATTTGCGAGCTCGCCATGCGCTCGCCGTTCAAAATCTACAGCTTCCAATACCATATTTCTTTTGCCAGTGCCTTTCCAATTATGCTCAAAGCTTTAGGAAGCAATTGATAAAAATTCCCAAGAGTTATTTTTGTTTCAAGCTGGTATTAAAACTCGTTTTTTGTAAATTCAAGATGGCGGCCACTTCCCAAGGTCACAGGTCAGCGAAAATTTAGGGGTCATTGTCGAATTCAGCTTGCAGCATGTGAATCAAATTTAGTGAGAATCAGACTAACAAAATGTTCGTTTAGCGCATTCATAATTCCCAAAATATCAGATTTAAAAACAAAATGGCCGCCAAGCTGTAGGTCGTGGACCTTTCGTTTCCGCATTTCAAAATGTTTTTTTTTACCCTATAAGCAATTTTCGGCCCATTCATGTTGTCAATGAAAACGCTCGCTGTGAAGTTATCGCTTTGGGGGGTACTTTGGGGTACTTTGAAGTACTTTTTGTTCATATGCCGGGAGTGAAATTTTGGCTCAAAGGCGCAGAAAGATAGAATATTCATGCAAAAACAATAAGGTCCTTGCAGTCAGTAGACTGCTGCTGCGGGCCATAATTATGAGCTAGATATATAGAATTACCTGTGATAATGCTAGTGTGAATGCTGTAAGCTGAATTTGGCCGCTGAAGATGCTAGTGCTGATAGCTGAAGATGCTGAAGGTAATAGCTAAAAATACTGACGCTGATGGCTGAAGATGCTGAAATTCATAGCTAAAAACGCTGAAGCTGAAAGCTGAAAATGCTGAAGGTAATAGCTCAAAAAGCTAAAGCTAATAGCCAGCTAAACTATTAGCTAAATGCCAAATTAGCCTAAAATAAACTTTAGTTAGCCAAAACAGCTAACATGTAGCTGAAAAAATAACTAAACTTCAAAATAGCTTAAAAAATCTTAGTAAATGCCAAACTAGTCCAATGAATAATAAAAGGCAGGAATATTATTCCAGAATAAATCAACTTAAACCTTAAATAATTTTCAATATTTTACTCTCTGAAAAATATATT
The DNA here is from genome assembly GCF_002922805.2 of Oryzias melastigma. NCBI lineage: Eukaryota > Metazoa > Chordata > Actinopteri > Beloniformes > Adrianichthyidae > Oryzias > Oryzias melastigma. The sequence goes on along the minus strand of NC_050515.1, from coordinate 30,260,945 downwards.
TTTGCTCAAAATTATACAAGTTAGAAATAAGCGCAAGGTAACATTGGGCCATTAATAACAAGAAAGTGTCTATTGGAACGTAATTTTCTAAAAACGTGCGGCCAGTGCTTAACTTTTTTCTTAGTTGCACAGCCCCAGAGGAAAGGGTTAGGGTTATGGTTGTGGTTAGGGTTAAACAAGCAAATGGTTCATGAGTGCGGCTGTCTCTCCACCTCACGGCTCCACCAGGGGATGGGTCAAATGTGGAGAACACATTTACACATTTAGGAGCGTGACAGTTAATGGGACTTTAACTTTAATTTTAAATACGTGCGGCCAACAAAAAAATCTAGACCTGGACACACTTAAAATGTGTGCGGCCAACGCAGTGATCTTGGCTTCATGTGTTACATGTGGCCAATATGAACTCCCATCACTTTCTGTGTTGGTCCACGTAAATACGTGTGAGTAACATCAGCCAGAAAATAAAATGATCTGGAGGGTCGGATAGAACTACCCGGAGGGCCGGATCCGGCCCCCGGGCCTTGACTTTGGCACATGTGATCTAGGCTACAGACATTTTTAATCATTTTTCTATGCAGTTGATGCAAATGATAGTCAGCATCATTTTCAAATGTTTGCGTAATACAAGTTTATCAAGTCTCCCAATGATCACAGTATATTTTAATAAAATGCTTAATATGCTCATTTTCAAATGATTATTGTGATAGGTGACACCTGTAGGGTGTGGCTCTGCCATTAAGACCCTTTAAATAGGAAGGGGCGGGGCTAACCAGCAGTGCAATTCTCGTGGGTGGCCGGTTGACTGCTGGGCCGACGCTTTTTGTGTGGCAGCTGTGAGCAAATTTGGTAAATGTGTTTTTTATTTTTGATAATCACGTTTTTTTACTGTCTTTTGAAATATTTTGAAATGATGTATTTGATGACAGGGCTGTGGAATCTTAAGGCAGACCTACAGGGTGAATGACTGGGGGGTGCTGGATACCACAAGTATGCAGTATTTTATTGTTTTTGATATTTTAAAGAATTGGGTATTTTAACAGATGATTGTTTTTTGTGTTTTGCGTTCCCCGGTCATCATACTCCTACCTGCTGTCCTTATACTATTCTTATTTGATCATTGCTCCAGTTAGTCTGCATCAGGAGTACAGCCGACTGTTTTTTAACCTTTTATCAGTTTTGTTTGGGTCACTTCCAGGTCTGTTTAATTTCTGCTTGGCAGCTGACTGGTTTTAGCATGCGCATGTCGTGCAGTTTTGTGATTTTATTTTTTTTTTTAAATCTTTTCATCAGCGTTAGGAGTTCACAGCGAGGTGCTGCCTTTGGTGTGGATTTCATCTCGGCTCATAACAACAAAGTGGAAAATATATAATATATCTCTGCTTTCAATAAATATTGTCACTTTACTTGAATACGGCTGCCTTTCATACTTACATAATTCATGGCTCCACTTGCAACATTATGGTCAACAGAGTTTTGAGAGACTATCAATTAAAATGGTCATTTGTTGAATTTGCTGCATTAGGGGGTCATATTTACTATATTTTTACTGAAATCTAAAGCTTTTCCAACCATAAACATCTTCACAAGTCAAATTTGAACGAAGGACCTTATTTAGCATTCATCGCTTAAAAAAAAATCACCTGCACCAACCAAATCCAGAGTATCAGAGTATGCAGAGATGATGAATAATCATCTGAATATATTCTAAACCCCCAGAGTCGGTCAATGCAAATGACCTTCCCAGATGATAATCATAAATTATCATCAGGAAGAAAAAGTCATTTGCATTAGTCAATGCTAAAAAAAAAACAAAATATACTCATTAAAAAAGACAATCTGTGTAGATTGTTTTCAAAAGAGGATCAGTCATAAATCACACTTTAGGAGAAAGAAAGGGGAAAAAAAAAAGAATATGTGCAGAATCAGTGACACATCACAGTTTAGGAAGTCTATCGACAGGTTTAAGGCAGTAATCCTTCTGAACATGTTTTGACTGCAGACTGTCCTTCAGCTGATATAAAGTCAGTTGAGCTCAAGTTGTCTGCAGGTCAGCTTAAAATCAGGTCAGAGTTCACGTTCAGAAGTGATAGATTCTAGGTGTCGTTTTCTTGAAATTTCACACTTATTTTACTTCAACTAAAAAACTCAGACGTCTGTAACCTCACACTTCTCAGGTCTGGTGGACCGAGTGGTTTGACAAAGATCCTGGAGTTCTGCACCCAAAGTTCTTTAGATCTGTTTTCTCTTCCGTAACAGTCGTGTTTTGCTAGATCAGCATAATATTTCGACGGGTGATCATTTAGATAAACAGCCAAACCCTTCAGGTGTTTTCGTTGTTTCATCAGAGCTATCTTGTGCTTTCGATTCACAAACCTGATCAGGATCGCTGGTTTATCCGTATTCTTTCTCCGAGGAAGCGGATGACAGACCTCAACAGTATTTCAATAAGGAGAGAACTCGTGGTGGAATTGAAGATTTAATTGGGAGGTTCAATCACATGAATTTCTTTTGGCGGTTGGACTCTGGGGGAACAATCTTGCTTATGATGAAGACTTTGGGCCATGTGAAGAAACCCCCGGCACGAAGCAGGCCGCATTAGTAGACGAGTGGACGAACTGGAGGAACTTGGACCAGGCGAAGAGACCCAGAGCCCAGACGCTGACGGTGGTTAAGCAGGACACTCCGATTGGCTGGCCCAATGTCTGGAATGTGGAAGAAAACAAAAGGTTTACTGTATTTAAAGGCAGCGGTCTGATTGTGATTGGTTGTGAAAAAGTGAGTACTTCAGCTATTGGCTCCCAGTGTATACCAGTTATGACGTGAAGAGTGACGATGAACACCTGTATGCTTTAGAAGATGTAATCTTCCTTATTGAAATTATGCTGAAGCTTCACTTAGATCCAAGGAAATCCCTTAAGACATAACGGTCTCGTTATCTTCCATGCAAAGGTTGGTTGCACCGGGCCGTGCCCTGCGCTTGAGTGAAGTCCCGGGAGATCTTGCCGGTCATCTTGTTGATCGTTTCGTGCCTTATCCGGTCAGAAATCTTCCATGTTGTAGCAGCGGCGATAGCTTAGCATCAACCTCCATGAGTCTTGATATGTTAGCATTCATAAGAAGCAGTGGAGTTAGCTTAGCTTTAAGCTCCGTCGAGTCGACTTCCAGATTTTTCCTCGTGCCATGGTCAACTCTCCTTGTTGCAGGATTACTACTGTTTTGCAGCAGCTTTGTGGTTAAAGTCGCTTGTAAATGACTCTGAGAAGACGAAGAGTTGAGGAGAGTTGAAGACATGCGCCTGCTTGCTCGCTCGTGAACCAGAACCCGGATCAAAGAGGGTTCTGGTGTTGACCCAGTACACAATGTGTGGTTCAGAGAGTTGAACAGACAGAGTGGAGTCAGAAAGCAGTGGCAGAAAAGCAGCATCCGGCAGACCGGCTGGTGGGCTGCTGGTCCGGCTGACAGCGGTCAGTGGGGTCAGGAAGCAGAGATGACCAGGAGGAACACACATCAGTGCTGACAGCAGCAGCCACAGCCTGCAGCCCTGACAGACACTGAGCTCTATCTGTCATCAAGTCCAGTACTAACAATAAAATGACAGACGAGGACTTTCACATGCGTGTTATAGGCTCAGGCTAACGCTCTTGAATGCAGGTTTTATTCTTGTTCCGACACAATCAAGATTCTATTTAAATCTCACTGCTCAGCTCTGCATCCCGCCCACCTACGGACTAATTACAGGGTATGTGGCATGCAGAGGCTTAAGGTGACATGTAATGATGCCCTCAGGAACCCAGTGGTGCAGCGTGATTACGATGTTTGTTGGTGGAGGTTCTACTCCCACACTGCTGTCATGAAGATGTCCTTAAGGGCTGTCCTGGCTGACACCGCTTCATGGCAGTGCAGGATGGGGCACACTGGAGGAGTGATACTTGTGGACTGATAGACCGGGTCGGTCATTTCTCTTCTTAAGAGGGTCCAGAGGGCGTGGTCTAATTACAGGGTCATGACACTAATCAGTCTTTCCCAGTGTTGGGGGATAATTGATAACTTTACTTTAGTTACTGGATAAAATCGTAATGAAATTACTTTGCTCATTCTCCAATTTAAAAGGCACTTCACTGGTTTTTACTTTACTTTTTTTGTACTCACATAGAAATTCGAAAGGAATAAATAACACTAGTACAAACAAGCCCAACCCAAAATGTTTATTACCTAATAAGTACAAATTCCCAAAAAATCATAGATTGGTCTATGAATTACTAGTCGACAAGAGTATAAAAAACTGAAATATTTAATATATTTCTATATATATCTATGTGTATGCTGACGATATTGTTTTGGTTGCTGAGGAAGAAACTAAACTACAGAAGATGTTGGATATCATGAATAGTTGGTGTACTAAATGGAGACTCTCAATTAATGGTGATAAAACACAAATTGTTCATTTTAGAAAACCCTATGTATGTCAAAGTGATTATCAGTTTTATTTTGGAACAACATTACTGATGTATTCTGTCACCTATAAGTATCTTGGTTTTGTTTTTCATGAAAACATGACTTTTTCAGAAGGCAGGAGGGTGTTATCAGAGTCTGCTGGGAGGGCACTTGGAGCTGTAGTTAATAAGATGAAGGTTTGTCCTGAGTTAGGTTTTAACATTTTTACTAAGTTGTATGATTCTATGGTTGGGTCCGTTCTGTTTTATGCTGCTGGAGTTTGGGGGTTTGAAGATGCCCCAGAATGTAATAAAGTTCACGCCCGAGCATTGAGATACTTCCTGGGAGTTCATAGATTTACCACCAGAGCTGCCATAGAGGGCGACATGGGGTGGGAGCCATGTGTGATTCGGCAAAGAGCAGAAGTCCTCAGACTGTGGAACCGCCTTGTAAGTCTACCAGAGGAAAGACTTACACGAAAAGTTTTTAACTGGGACAGAGCACACAGATGTCCCTGGTCTAAAGAGGTTCTTGAACTATTTTCAGTTGTAAATTTAGGATATTTGTTTTCAACAATCTACACGGATTATGTATATTACAAATATTTTGTTTCAAAATTTTAAAGAGCAATGGAAACTTAATGTCTTACAAAAGCCAAAGCTAAGAAGTTATTTACAGTTTATGGAAAGCTTCTCTACTGAGCCATATGTTAAATATAATTTAAAAAGAAGACAGAGGTCCCTGTGTGCTCAGCTCAGAGCAGGAGTGCTGCCCCTAGAGGTGGAAGTGGGGCGCTTTAAAGGAGTCCCAGAGGAGGACAGGTTGTGTACAGTCTGTGATTTGTGTTTAGTGGAAGATGAATTTCATTTTATGTTTTACTGTCCATTGTATAATGATGTGAGAATTGATTTGTATAATGTGATACAGCAGAAAAACCCAGACCTGTTTTGGTCGCGTGAAGGAGAAATTTTGCAGTGGTTATTTAAAAATGAAACCTTTTGTGTGGTTAACTTTATTGAGAAAGCGTGGAATTTAAGACAAGACACACTGTACTCGGAAAGATTGTAATTGATTTGTAATTGATTTATGATAATGTGTGTATTTATGTTGATGGTATTCACTGATGACTATTTGTTATGGCCATCTTACCTGATTTTTGTTCATTAGTGTCATATAAGCCCATGTGGGCTGGGCATCTGAGTGCATGACACTTAAATAAAAATATTCATTCATTCATTAATTCATCCATTAATTCATTCATTCATTCATTCTATACAAGAGTGACTATAGGGCATGTGTCAAAGTCGTAATTCTATCCGGCCCTCCAGATCATTTTATTTTACCGTTATTAATGGCCTGATGTTATCTTGTGCTCATTTCTAATTTGACAAAATATATTTTTATGGAGAGTAAAATATATTATAATAATATATAAGTTATTTAAGGTTTAAGTTGATTTATTCTGGAATAATATTCCTGCCTTTTTATTATTCATAATTATGTGAAAAAGTTAATTTTTTGGTATTCTGCTAACTTTTTGGACGATTTTGGTATTTACTAAGATTTTTTTTAGGCTATTTTGGAATTTGGCTCATATTTCAGCTACATGCTAGCTGTTGTAGCTAATTTAGGCCATTTCTTTTCTTCATTTTTTTAGGCTATTTTGAAGTCTAACCCTTTTTTCAGCTACATGCTAGCTGCTTTGGATAACTTAATTTTTTTTTTTTAGTTTTTGAAAACTTGGCATTTAGCTCATATTTTAGCTGGCTATCAGCTTCAGCATCTTCAGCTATCAGCCTCAGCATTTTTAGCTATCAGCTTCAGCATCTTCAGCTATCAGCCTCAGCATTTTTAGCTATTATTTCAGTATCTTCAGTGACCAAACTCAGTTTACAGCATTCACACTAGCGTTATTGCAGGTAATGCTTCATATCTAGTTCATGATTATGTTAAAAAGTTACGGTTTTAAAGTTTTTAAATGTAGTTTTAGAGTGTTCAATAAATGTTTATCCTGTTCGGTCTGTGACCTAAGGTGTGTTTTGGATTTTGGCCCCCTGTGCGATTGAGTTTGACACCCCTGCCAAAGGGATATGATGTGCTGAGCTGCTCCTTCCTATTAGTGTCAGAGAAGTTGTGTTCCATCAGTATTTTAAAGGCCCACAAGTATTTTTTTCTGCTGGGGACACATCTCCCATTCAACAGACCACTGACAGAGGACAGTTATCTTTAGAGATTACAGAGAATCATGAACATGAGGTCAAATGAGACCACCTCCAAGCAGTTGATGTCCCTGTGAGCGTAGGTTTGGAACCAGGACTCCAGTTCAGTGGTTGAACTGGAATTCCCAGAGAAAAAAGGAGATGACAAAAATATGGAGGAGAATGAAACACGAATGAAACCATCCAGCCCATAACCACTCCCAAACTAAAGCTATGGATCAGATCAGCCCTTCTGCTGCTGCTTGAATCTGTAACCCACTGCTCGTCACCTGTCAAAAATGTATTCTTAAGTTTGACGCTGCGACCGCATGTGGGAGGAGCTACCAGCCAATGTTTTAAGGATGATCGCTATATGGAACGGTGTCTCTCTTACAATGTATGAAGACTCAGATGGAGTTGAGGAATCAGGTTTATTTATTGTGAAGAGCTCTACAAAAACATCAGTAATCATGTCTCCATGTTTGGGTTTATGTGGTTATTATTAAAGGTTTTCCTGGTACAGGGGGCTGTGTCTGTATGACAGCCGCTTCCACGGTGTTTCTGAGCTTGAAGACTCTCTGTCTCGTATTAATCCGAGTAGGGAAAAAATAAAATTAGATCTTTTTCCTTTTTTTATGTCTCATTAGCTGTGTTTCCATTACACATTTGCAGAAAGCTTTATAGAAATTCTAGGTATTTTGAAAAGACTGTATTTTTTTTTTATTTGATTCACTAAAAGGGAGCATCTGGGTGACATCACAGTAGTGTGGCACACGTGCAGCGCAGCTTGCCCATTGACAGTCACAGATAAGAAACCTATCAAAAAAACAACCGAAAATAGCAAGTGAGCGACTGGACCCTTTTTTCTGTTTGAAAACCAACAAGATCCGTTTAAGTGTCTGTCACGACGCTCGCGCTCATCCTCAAAGGAGACGTCTGCGTCTTATTCAAGCTGCAAAAGTGCAGCTACAGATGAAGTGAGGAGGAAACCTTTGTTGGGGATTTTACGGAGGAGCTGCACGATTCCATATGATACGCAGCTTATAATGATCTGTGACGATGTGGGATCTCTCGTGGCGCCCGCTGCGGCGCACGGAGCAGACACTTCCAAACAAGATGCAAATTTAATTAGAAAAAAATAGTTTTAATTATAGTTTTGCAAAAAATGTCAATTTCCATAAGACCCAAAAAACACCTCCTCTGAGCGCAAAAACTTTTTTCGATAAATTCAAGTTAGTAAAATTCTGGTGTTTCCATTAAGAGAATTTATTATGAAAATCCAATTTGTGACATTTCAGTTAATGGAAACGCAGCTACTGAGGCCTGAGCCAGCAGTCTCTGCACCCTCAGCACCTTTCTGTCTGCTGGCATATCGAGCGAGTGAGCTCCACTGTTGGAGAGAAAGCCGGCGATCTGTCCAGAGTGAATCCCGCCTTCGCCCTAAAGAAGGCGGATGAACCTCCCGCCTGCAGCAGGTGGAGGAAAAAGATGGAAGTTCAGGGCAAAAATACTCTCTCTGGGTTATTATTCTACCCGCTAATCGAGTCACTGAAAACGCCCAAAGCTGAGTTCCTAATCGGCTGATGTGATGCGGCGACACGTCAAACTTCAGATATTTCAATTTTGGCAGCACTGCTCAATTCTCGCCCCGTCGCTCAAATCATGCTGCTGGACTTCATGTTGCGTCTGTTCCAATGTCCTAACATTGAAACCAGCCGCCTCCACCGCGTGGATCCCGTTCACTGTGAATGTACCTGTGGTGGCTGCTGCCGTCACACTACCACTATCACACTACTAAATGTGTACACCACATATTTATGTCTTTTGTTGTTTAAGTTCATTAATGTTGAACTGTTTCTGTAAATTATCATTTGCTTAAACTTCTAATTATTTTCAAACATTTCTTGAGGACAACTGTATGTTAGATTTAGTTTACATTTATTTCATTGATTTAATGTTAGAATATTTTTTGTTGTTACAGTTTGTCCTTTTCATTGAGTCTTCAGTGGTTTGAGCACTCACTATATACGTTTCCCTTTTGTGTCTAATAAGTGAGTCAGTTCTGTTCATGTTTCTTTGTTAACTTGTGTTGTTTAACCTTACACACACAGCACAGGTGACACGCAAGTGATCTAAATCCTCTGCAGTGGCGCTTAAACACAAAATTTCTAACTTATTGTAAGTTTTCAACCGTTCACATGATCATTTGAGTAGAAATGATCGTGTGAACGGCTGAAGTTACAGTAAATCAAAGAACACAAACACTGGAGCTCCGGTGTTAAAGGGTTAAAGAAGCCACCCTTCAAGTTTTGTTTGAGGAGACCACAATGCTCGTTCACAGGTGTCTTTATTCTGCTTTACAGGAGCAGAGATTGCAGGTATGGTTTAACAGGATTTTTGTCCAGACCTGTTATATGTTTTAAATGGTTCTGATGAAAACAAGTTTCGTTTTGATAAGTTTTTTTATTCATTACTATATGTCAAGTTACGTCATGGTCTCTAGTGACCTTTAACAGACGGAGCAACAACTTTGTGCATAGATACTTTTTAAGCAAGTACTTTTTAAATACATTTTGGGGAAACTTTATGGGATTAAATCAGGATCAGCTTCAGGTGAACGAAAAACAAATTGAAAACTTAAAAAATAGACATTGTAAATGGAAAAAAAATTGTTTTGCTTTGAAAAAAAAAATTAAAAATTGAAAAAAGAAAACTAAATAAATTAAATAAATAAAATAAAAAAATATTGAAAACGAATGAAAAAACTATAAAAGTAAAAATGATCAATTGAAAAATAATGTATCCATTCATAACAGCTGCTTTTTTGAATTTTCAACTTTTTTTCTGTCTTTTCTGAATCTTCATTTTCAGTCCTCAGTTTACAATTTCAATTCTGATTTTCGAGCTTTTGAAGCCCAATTTTAATTTTTTAATATTAAAAAAAATGTTTTCCAATTTTTAAGATTTATTTCAAGTTTTCAGTTTTTTCCCCACATTTTAAAACATTATTTTTTTCAAATTTATAATGTCTTGTTTTTAAATTAAAAAAAAAAATTCAGGTACAATGTCTATTTTTCAAGTTCTCAATCTGTTTTTTCGTTCACTTTAAGCTGATCCTGATTTGACCCAAAACAATTATTTTAACCCTGGGAGTGTTTTTAGAATTACTAAGTCACTTAAAGTGAGAATATTAAAGGAATCACAAAAAAAGATTTATTTTACTGTACACAAAAACATGTTCAAATAAAAATCAGTGAAACTGTTAAAGACATGTTAAAATTAGTTTTATTATTTCGATAAAGAAAACAAAATCCCCCAAACAATGATTTTTCATACACTGTTGTGCGTCTGCACTGAAGCAGCACACTGACCCCAAATGAATGGAATGCTAATGTTGCTGAGAGGATTCAGGACAGCAGTTCCATTTAGCAGGGCAGAGAGACAGCTCATCCGAACCGCTGCCGTTTGTTTCTAAAGAGAAAGGTTGCTTTTATATTACCCATTGGGAATGTGAAATATCTCTACATCTGTGTCGTTACAGAGATTTAAAACTCAAATCAACTGGGTCTTCAATTACTGCCAATGTCAAGTCAAACATTGTACAGGAGCATGCCGCCTGCACAGACTGTCGGCCGTTTGTCGGTTTTGGTCATTTATCATTTACAAAAAAACATGACTCATTTCTGCATTGGATTTTAAGCATCTGATCACGTCTGAGTGAACTCCAAACACGACTTCCATAGTCTGTCATCTATGGGAGGAACGTTTGGCTGTTTTGTATTTCTGTAGTTAATCGCCACTATGACTTGACTGGACGGCCAAATCAACCTGATCGAGACATAGAAATCTTTACAATAGAGATGAATGAATCATCTTGTCTGCCGTTTGCATAACTACATTCTCAAACTCTCTCCATGCAGCAGACACAACCTTTAAAGTGAACATCCATTCAAAAGCAGGGCATACGCACACATCTCTACTTACCCTATAAATAAATTTAGACCATTTGTTTATAAAAGAAAAAAAAAAAGCACCACAACCGACGACATGAAGCAAAGCAGTGTCCAACAGGAGGCATTCCTCACACCCACTCAGGTTTGAGAGGGCTCCAGAAAAACTACGACCTTCTGTTTGGGCTCCAAGGGTTCTTTGGAAAGTTTGTTTCACAATTATGCCTCCGTCCTCTATCCAAACCTGCTCGGTCCCTTTTGGGGGTCACAGGGCTGCTGGAGCCTATCCCAGCTCCAGTAGGGCGGAGGCGGGGTACAAAACACTCTAAATGCTGCTTTGTGCCCTCACTCAAGTCAGTGAAACCTTTGACTTTTTTCTTCATCTTAACAAAAAATAATAATAAAAGAAATAAAATCGGCCACCACAGAACCCAGCAGATGTAAAACCACCTTAACGGTAACATTAGACCTTAAAAGAGGCCTCTTCCAAAGTGTCAAGGAGCACGACATTTCAAACACAGTATATGACTCACAGATGAAAAGACCACATCCAAACATTCAACCATACAAAATCATCAAACACACTCGACTTCTCTCCAATATACACCGAGCTGGAGAGGCCAGACCGTCTCTCCATTTCTGTTTCCTTGTCCGTTTTCTTTTTTTTTATTTCTGCAAAGTTGAAGCAGTTCCTGTTATGGATGGTGTTCAGAGTTCAACCGACTCTGCGATGAGGTCCACACATCAAGTCAGTTAGGTCCCGAGTCTCACTGCCTCAGGCTGCAGAGGGACGTTTGGGAGGCTGAGATCCTGTCATCCTGTACGCAGTAGCAAAGACTCGGTTCCGCCCAAGGACAGAGGCAGAGGAGATCGCAATTTTGTGGCAACTTGAAAAAGCAGTTGGGGAGAGAGGCTAAATCACTTGAGTATTAAGTGAAACTATACCCACTAATGTCACCCCAGCCCCCCCAAAGGTACCCCAAATCTTTAGACTGTCATCTTTAGTCTCTATATCCCAGAAGCTGTTACAGCAAAACTCCAATTTGGAAAGAATCCAAAATAGGAAGAAGGTAGCAAAAGAAGCTAAGAAAGAAAGGCAAGAGCATCTCCATCCAAGCAGGGAAAGAGTTCAACACTACCCAGAGTCCACCAGAAACTTGAGAAGGATGAGAATGGCTCTTCATGATATCAAGAGGGCTAAAAGTCCTGATGTCCATCGGGAGAGGATTCCACTATTTCCACGTGTTTGCAGCTTGGGAGATGGAACGCGATGGAATCATGTCCAGCAGATATTCCCGCTGACGTTCAACTGCAGAGGAGGTTTTATGAGCAGACAGGCTGGGGTTGACGTAGGCCATGGTCACACCTGTCAGCAGACAAACACAATTAAGATGACGGTTGATTTAAGGAATCGTCTGTCCTTCATTAGATTCTGGGATTAAAACAAGATGGAATCAAATGAGAGAGATAAGGAAGATACCTTCCATCTAACTTGTTTTGACAGGTGCCCCACCCCTTGAGATGACGTAACAGTTAAACATAAAGGGTCTATAGGGTCAAAGGTCACCTGTCAGAATGAGTTTGATTGAAAGTATATTCCTGTTCTCTCTAATGAGGTCAGCATCTGAAACAAGAAAGTATTTTTCACTAAAGAGAAAGTTTTGGTCTCACTGACTCAAATTAAAAAAAGTCAATTTTTGGTGCTGAACAATGACAACTTTGTTCAACTTTACTACACTCTGCCTCCAGATAATACAAAGTAACGGCTAATCGAATATTGAATTAGTCGTCGGTTATTTCAATAGTCGACTAATCGTGGGAACCCTATTGGAAACATTGTTCTGCTTCTCCTGGAGGACGTTTCAGTTTGGCCACTAGGTGGCGATCGCACTATAGCATTACATCTTATTCCAGAAAAAGACAGTATGAGCAAAAAACTGTTTTAGTCCAGAAATGGTTACTTAAAAAAATATTTCCTTAAAAAAAGTTTGTAAAATTCGTGTCTGTGAGTTTATAAAGATGATCATTTAGTCAGAAATGTATATTTAGGTCAACTGAGTGTTAGCATTAGCCGTCCTATGGGAAATTCCATTAAACGTTAGCATTAAGCTAGCAAACTTGCGTTTATGTGCCAAAACAATCTATATTTTTATGAATTGATTATTGATCTATCAAGCTTAAATCAATTCAAATCGATTTTATCAACCCAGCCCTACAACGCATTCCTCTCATCTAGCATACATACCAGAGTTTCCACTGCTCTGCTTCCTCCAGGCCACCACATTGCCCTGGTTCCCACTGCTGCCAGTGCTGACCTTTGCTCCCTGCTGAAGTGAGCGGGCAGACACATGCTTATCTGACCTGCTGCCCAGTGCTGCCGCCGCCGCCACCGCGTTCTGCAGCTGGGAGGAGGTAAAAGAGTGAGCCACTCCACGGGAGCCGACAGCAGACTGGATGCTGTGAGACAGCTGGCCCTGCAAAGACAATAAGAAGTCAAGGTAGACCACACTAAAGAGCCCACTTAAAGCTAGCGATGTTCTGTCAGGTGGTGAGTCGGCCACTGTACTCTTATCCAGAAATGTGTTCAGAAACTTCATGCTCCCAGTGTGTGTGGGAGGAGCTACTGCCTATAGTCTTTAGCCTCATCGCTACATGGAAGCACTGACTGTATTTCACTTCCAATGCATAACATGTGTTTAAAGATCAGGATTTTTTATTTCTACAAAAGGATCAGTATTTCCATCTCCATGTCTGGGTTCATGAGATCATTCAAAGACTCTCTTCACCATCTACTGCAGGAGTAAAAACTCTCCCACAAGCGTAAATCAGACTCCACGCATGCAGTGGACGTGGAACAGTTCTGCTTCCATCAGCACTCCTGTAGTTCTGCAGTGTAAACAAAAAACAAAATGGCAACCTGCGTGTGATTGGCCACTTTTCTATAATACTGACGCCATAACTGGATCCATGTATCATTCGTTTTTCAAAGTAAAATAAAGGAAAAAAATACAAATTAAAAATGAATATTTCATGTAATGATCATTTTCTAAACTATCATAGAGAAACAGATACATTCTTCATGTTCCCAATACAGTACTAAATAGAAAACAGAACAGACAAAGACATCTTACATTCAATATTTTAAGGTTTCTGACACCAAACTACTTCCCCTCCACCCATAATGAACGTTGAAATGTATTTTCTAAGAGTTCCTCTTTTTGTGTTTTTCCCTCCCCGTGAAACAGTTTTCTTAGAAAATGAATTTAAACATTTATTATTCGTTTGCTTCATTTTTCATTTTTTCATCCAAACATATAAACAAGCTACTTGCTCGACATCATTCATGTTTTCCATGATGTAGTACTGAGTGATTTCCAGAACAACTTTGGTAGTTGCTCTGCAGCCGTCTGCAGGCGTAAAGGCTATAAGCAGTAAATTTGCCATGCCTGCTGCATCCGGTGGGAATGCACCACTGGACGTGGTTTTTCAAACTAAGATTATTTTGCTTGAAAGACAGAAAACAAGACATTTTTCCTTAAAACAAGGGTCTTTTTACTCTGCTGGGATGCAAATTTTTGAAGTAAGCTTTTGCCTACTTAAGGCATTGAAAACAAACAAGAACTAGAAAAATTGCGTTAGCTGCAACAATGCTAGTGTGAATGCTTTTTCCTGAAAGTAGTCGCTGAAGATCCTGAAGCTTTTTGCTGAAAATGGTGACGCATTTGACTTTAATTTCTGAAGGAATTTGCTGAAAATGCAAAAGCTATTTGCAAAATGTTAAATTTGATAAAACACTGGAAATTTGAACTATGAAAGAGTTGACCTGAATTTCTGAAAAATGTGTTATAAAATTGCCTAAAAATCCCTAATACATGCCAAATTTGCAAAACTTTAGTGTGTTGCTTAAATATGAGCTGAATTCCAAATTATCCCCCCCCAAAAAAACATTACCACATGCTAAATTAGCCAGAAAAAAACTAGCTTGTTGCTTAAATACTACCTTAACTCCAAAATAGCCTAAAATTCCTCAGTAAACTAAATTAGTTGCAAACGTTAGCCTGTTGTTAAAATAGAAGTTAAACTCCAAATTAGCCAAAAATTCCTCAGTAGATAACAAATTAGCCATAAAAAACATGCATGTTGCTTAAATACTATCTAAACTCCAAAAGAGCCTCAGTATGTATCCTCAGTAAACTAAATTAGTCAAAACATTATTCTGTTGCTACAATAGAAGCTAAACTCTAAATTAGCCTAATAAAACCCCATTGGATAACAAATTAGCCAAAAATGTAGCTAAAATATTACGTGAACTCCAATTTTTTTAAATACTTTTAAAGATTAAAACATGGTCCATGAATATATTCTATTAGAAATCTGAAGACTTTCTCATCCATTTCCTATGGAGCATATTTAGCTGAATATTTCTAAAACGTGTATAAATACCAAAAACACAAGCAGTAATGTCCTGAACAAGCTGAACGTTTTGATACTAAGATTGCTGAAATCTCTGAAAGTGTGATTGGGTTTTAACATGCTGAGCAGGAGAATCACTGCAGTGTGAATGAATACTAAACATTCACATTATGTTGGTCAAACACCAACTAAAATGTCGGACTAACCTGCTTAAGAGAATGGTGGGCAGCCACAGATCTGTGCTGCATCGCGGGTCGGACCTGCTTGAATCCCTGGGAAATGAGCATCTCGTTCTTTGACAGTGAGGGAGAGGATGAGGTGGTTTTAGAGGCGGAGGAAGCTGAGGAGGAAGAGGAGGAGGCCGTCTGCTGAAGGATGCGCTGCTCGATTTCTTGCTCCTGTTGGAGGGCCTTCACAAAGGCGGACTTCAGCCGACTGGTGTGTTCAGCCTTCAGGACCTTCTTCTGATTGGATGACATGCACTGGTCACAGAGGATGGTCCCAGCTTTCTCCTTCCTCCAGCGGGAGGTAAAGTCTGTCTTGCACTGGGCGCAGGTATACGGCTCTTTGGAAATGGAGTTGGCCATTGCAGCGGCTGGGCCTAGATTGCCTGTGTATGGTAACACAACAAGGACACTTACTCCAGGATTCATGCGTGTGCATTCAACAGCTGAACTGTGGAAGACTTTTCCTCACCCCTTCCATGCATTTCCAGAAGTTTTTGCACCACCTCCTCCAAACCCAACAAGTAGATGAACTCATTATTAGCAGCTGAAGGCAAGAAGTTGAATTCAGGAGCAGGAGGTTTGGGCGGAGGAATCTCCAGCAGCGTTTTCTCCAGCTGTTTCCGCAGAGCTAATTTAGCCGCTGCTTGTCTGCTGGCTGGAGAGTCGTTGATGCTGGAGTTTGGTGATGCTGAGGAGCCTTTTAGACCACTCTGAGAAGCCTAAACAGAAACAATCCAAACCATTAGGTTTAATCCAGTGTGAGGAATCCCATCTTTCACAGGGTGATCTGACCTGAGAGATGTTGACCATGACATTGCTGTTGGATACATTGGCCACTCGAATGAGTCCCTGCTGAATGATCCTCTGGCCCTGCACCTGGACGTTGGGCACAGATGCCCTGGGGGCCAGCAGGAGCGGGGGAGGCCCTGATCCGCTGTGCTGCTGTTGCTGCCGCAGACTAGCTATCTGCTGGGGAGTCACTGCGATCGGCTGGTGAGCACACAGCAACATGCATCAGATCAGTGAGAAACAGAGAAACTGCTCGTCTAACCCTTTAAGTTTGAGTCCGTTAGTGCGGCCTGACTGGTAGAAATGAGTAAGCCTGACGTACTTCCAACAGATTCTGAAGTGGAGAGAAGAAAAGCAGCCCTACACTCAGGATTCCTACACGCTTCTTCAAGTTCAATTTCAAACTTTTAAGATTCAGCAAATGAAAAATTAAGACCGATTTCTCTGCCTAATTCCCAGCCTTTTGGACGAAGAAAAAATGAAATCCCTGTCAGTAACGGAGTAAAGGGATGAATTACAATTTAATATTCAGTAAATAGATTACAATTATTAGACTACAGAAAATGCACTTATTCGCCCATCAGTAGCCGGGTTAGGCTCCGGCACCCCGCGACCCCGAAAGGGACAAAGCGGTCAGGAAAATGGAAATGGAAAATGCACTTAACGCAATTACTTCATCGCACATTTTGGTGCAGTGAAACCAGCGGTGACTAATAAACCATAGAGAAGGGGTGGAACGGACCACAAATTATCTGTGATCCGTATGGATCACTGGCCATGGTTCAGGACACGTACTGCAGATCGCCCCCTCCTCCTCCCCCGCAGCCACTGCGTTCCTCACGCACACAATATTTAAATCAATCTCGCCCACAGCAAATGCAAATCGTGTACTGTACGCCGTCTTTGTTTCAACATGCGTTAAAGCTGGTTCTTGACGGCTATCCAAAAGTCTATTAACCTGAAGCTCTTTGTGATCATTACACCCCTAGCTGACCACCAGAGTATTTGCACCATTATCCAAAACTTGAAGTTAGTAAAGTGAGGAGACGCTCATCTCAGAATCAGCTGACTGGCGTGTTAACGGTTGAAGATGTAGGGTATGTCAAAGAGCGTTTGTTATTTAGGTGTCGTCGGCAACATCTCCAGTGTTAGAGGGTAATACGAGGCAAATTTAAAGACCAGACGTCTGTTGTGACACAGACTGAAAGCCCTTCACCAACCTGGGCTCCTCTGACAAGCGGGGGCATGACAATCTGAGAGCCGTGTTTTGAATGGACGTGCTGCCCTCCCCGCACCAAAGGAGGAGGGATCACTGTGCCCGAGCTCCGCCCCGTCACCTGCAAACACCAAGCATGATCACATTCACATCTGCTGCTTTTGTCAACTTAAAATCTTTACTTGAACATATGCATTTTCTAAGATGAGGTAAAGGCTGCATGCTAAAGGTGTAATAATTAATCAACTTAAGCAGTGAAATACATAATGCTGTCATGTGATTAACTCTTTATGCAATTAATTAATCAAGACCTGTAATTAATTAATCGAATTAATCGATTTTAATTGCAATTTTAACCTAATAATTGCATTTTCTTTAAAAGTGTGTAATCGTGGTGAAGTAAAAGATCAAATAACATTAAAAATATGGCTTCATGAAGTTTCAGTTTTTTTGAACAATTAAAACAAACAAACAAAAAAACATCAGGTCCAGAATGCTCCGATTTACCACATCATAAAACAGTAGGAAAACTTTTTACTAAACCTTTTACTTATTAATACCATAACTCAAATGGTGATATAACTAATTCCACAGTTTACCACAACAGCAAGAGAGTAGAAAAGACATGAGAGTGATTTTATAGTTTAATTTAAGCTATTTTGGTGACTTTGATCATTTTAAGGACCGGGATGAAGCAGAGAAGAAATAGAGAAGAGAATCTAAGAAGAAAGAAATGAAACATTGCGGAGGAATTCAACTATTTAAGCTTTGGACTTTGTTTTTGTTTTGTTTTTTTTACCTTACGTCATATCATGTAGACAAAAACAAACTTTAACTGCTGGACTTTAAATCTGAAATGATCATTCATTCATTCATCTTCCTGTCCCCTTCTTCCCTTTCGGGGTCGCGGGGGTGCCGGAGCCTATCTGGCTGCTGATGGGTGAAGGCGGGGTTCACCCTGGACAGGTCACCAGTCTGTCGCAGCTGAAATGATCTTTTTGTTTTTACCTCTCATGATGATCATTTTTCGAGAGACCGAGCTGTTTGCAGCGCAGAGCCCTGCTGCACTTTTTAAAAAGGAGTGAGAGCAGAGCGTGACGATGTTACCGCTGCGTTTCAAATAGTCCACTTTTGTCACAATAAATAAATGCAAAATAATCTTAAATATATAACAAGACTGAAGTTCTAATCATTTATTTAACATGCCTAATTTTCTTAAATGTTCATGGTTTGAGTGTGATAACGCCGTCAGGTGTGCGCTAACATGGAAGTAACCATCCGACGCAAAAATGAGGTTAACGCTATACAAAAAAATAACACCAAAATGATTAATTAGCCATTATTAAATAATCATTGTGCCGTGTTGTTTTTTGTAAAATGATTCAATATCACCATCTGGTGAAGGAATTAAAAAACTAAAACTGGATATTTCAGATGGTCACTTTATCACGTTCATCTCAATTAAGTAATTAATGAATGAATTGAGATGAACGTGATAAAGTGTCAGCACTAGAGTTAACCAGATTGCTCTGTCTGAGCCAATGCGTTTAAACCAAATGACCAGTATCATAATAAAACCATTTCAAAATGAAATAAATGGATTGTGATCGATATTTTAAATTAGCATTTGGATTGAGGTATGGTGGGTCTAATTTACTTGCTTTTAATTTATCAAAGTCATGTGACAATACAGTGTGGTAGAATGTTCTAATATTGTTCCATTTGGATTATACTGATGTGAAAAACAAATGTATTTAACTAAAATGTGAATAGATTTGACATTCTTCTTTACTTGTTTGTTTGCACATTTGATTATCTTGTAAGATGCCCTGGATTGACTTTAGGTCAGTGAATCCGACTGTTCAAAGTGAACTAATATTGACTATGAATCATAGCAGCAACCACAAATGATGACACGAATGGCTACACTCCTACTGCATGCATTACCTGGAGGGAGCCTTTACTGGATGTCACGGTCCCTCGGACCAGAGGAGGAGGAGTAGCCACGGAGCCACTTGCCTGGAACAGGTCAGTAATAAATCAAGTTAAAGACAAAGAAATGACTTTAATGAACTGAAGTCATGGAGTAAGGCACTTGTGCGGGAATCAACCCGCTCCATTTACCTTCTGAACAGTACTCTCTTTCTGGATCTGGCTCTGTCGGAGTTTCTTAAGGAGCACCAGTTTGGCCTCTTGAAGTCTCAGCTCTTCCTTAAGCTGTTTGATGATGATTTCCCTTTCTTCAGGGGAACTCTTCTGCAATTAACATCAATTCATTCACAGCATTTTAGTCACTCTTATGTTTATGACTCCATCTATTCTAGATGTTTATGTATTGTTTAAATGTTTCAGTGTTTTATAAACCATTTTCAGGTGAGGTCACACAAAACGGCGAGTGTGCAGAGTGACTTCTGGTTCTATATTCTGTCTATGGTTTAGAACGGTGAAGCTGACAGTTGAACGCGGTTTAGAGCAATTTTATGTAAAAAATGAAATATAACCATATGTAACGTAAATGTGTAAAAAAAATCCTCTGGATGATATTAAACCAGTCGTGGATTATTTCTCTCTACAACCCGGTCATAGTTAGATGAAGGTTACAGGAACTTCATTGAATGCTGCTGGTTTGATTATGAAGGTCATTCAGATTTTACTCTTCTAATTAATGCTAATGCTAACGCTAGCTTGATAAAACATAGATCTGCAGAAGATCTTTAAAGTTAAAGTTGATTACATTTCTGTGTTCACAAAGTCACTAAAAACAGAGATAAAGTCAGACAATTTCAACGTGTCTGACAGTAAAGAAAAACTAATAACTGTTGTGTTATTTTCTGACATAGCTCCTCTTTGCTGTTGATCATAATCATGTCTGATCACTGCAGGATAATAAAGGGAAACAAGGGTCAACATAATTTGAAACTGTCAAAAAAAAAAACCTTCCTATTAAAACCATTCCTATTTTTACAATTCCTCCTTAAAATACCCCAAAAACCCCAAATACCTCTTATACCAACAACTACATTTATCCTTGGGTGCAGTTAAAACCCCACATGCAGCAATCTGCATCGTAGCTGCTTCTATTAATTGTGGCCAACATGAATTTCCATCAGTTTTTGTGCTGATCGCACTTAAAAAATGCACAAATAACATCAAGCAAAATAAAACCTGATAGAATAATATCTGCTCAAACGAAAGGTCCATATTTTCAATAGAACCTCAAGTATTGAAGGATTTTTCAAATTTGTATTTAGATTTACGAACGATATAAGACAGGAAATGAAAATACAGTTCAGCAGGACATTCATGAAATAAATACTGTATATTTTTCTGTTGAAATTGGTAATGTTATCTTTTATTATTTATGTAAAATTGCCGTTCTAAACCCAAAACACTGTAAGTCAGTATTGACATTTTCGGCCCGGTCTTCATTTTGTCTGACGTCACCGTGAAAAGGGTCTTTTGTCTCAATGTTTTAATGCATTCTTAACCGACTGTGGCTGCCTGTTTCCCAGGACTCCTTTGCAAGAGAGGTTTGAAATCTCAATGGGATTATCCTGGTCAAATAAAGGTCAATAAAAGCAAAAAACTGTTTTGCAAAGTTAACAAAATAGATGTTTGAGTCAAAAGTTTTAAGCTACAAAAGGGGATTCCTTTACCAGTACAAGTTGTGTCTTTCCTAATGAGAACTCTCTACTTACAAAAGCAGGAACTTGTCTGGGTTAAATGTGTATCCATACCTTAAGTTTCTCCGTGTCTGCTTTTGTAAAGCAGTGGCCGTTCATGACTGGACTGGACGGCTCGTTGTCTGACAGGACAATCACGTCGTCTGGAGAAGACGGCTGTTGCTCTGTCTTGATGTCACTGATGAGAAAAAAAACATACCAAAAGGTGATCAACGAGTGGCAGTTTTTGAATTCCTCCAGCAGATGGTGATATAGAATCATTTTACAACAGCTCAGCTGTGGCACGACTGTGTTTTGGGACAGAGAAGAAGACAGAAACCAAGAGATCAATAAAGGGGAAATGGTGGCAGGGGAAGAGCACAACAACTGTTATATCTTCACTGGTAGGTTTCACCAACAGAACTGCTGTTCTCTCTGTTCCAGAAACAAACCCAATTCCAATCATGTCAATCACAGAGCATCGTTTAATCAACTATTAGGTTTTTCTAAACAAATGTGAAAGCTAAACAAGCCGGTCAGAGATACCCCAGCTGAAATGGGAGGGAAATTAGCATATGAGCTAACGAGATCTGACTTCTAGAGGTGTGGATGGGACAGCTGCAGCTCCAGACGTGTGCTGGGTGTTGCTACATGACAGCATGAGGAAGATCGACGTTTGTGTCATAATAATTATAAATGCACGTCTGCAGTCATAGGATCAAACCCCTAAGAGAACCCGAGCAGCACCATGATCAGCCTGAGCCCACCACCCCACACCTTTGTGGTCAGGCCTGTGGCCTAGTCGGGTCAGCACAGCCTGGGCCTCAGCTTTGCCTCCCTCCCAGCTGCTAACATCCGAGCAGAGGTCCGCCGGAGACGCTCAGGAGGGTGACAGTGAGGGGGAGGGGAATAGATGGCCAGGAGCCAACCTATTGTGTACACTTACTCAGTCGCCACTTCACGCAACCCTCCCCCACCCTACACGCTTCTTTCTTTACTCCAACTTTCTGACTCACGGACTTGAGGTTTCTCTTTGCTCTGCCCTGTTTTCAGAGCCATCATCTCTGCTGCACTCCAGAGACCAGCAGCACGCCCGTCAGGACAAACAAGAGTTCTAGAAAGACCATCCTAAAACCAATTCTCCATAAAATCATTCAGCTTTATTTGTCTGCTTCCCTCTGTAAAACTCTACTACTTCTCAAAGAGCTGCTTCAATAGAAATGACACTCAGTAGAGAGTAACCATTCAGTCAAGCCACCATTCAATTCACACTTTTAAAGTCACAATTTCCATTTTTTTTCTCAACACAATGAATTAAAGGTATGTTTTCAAGTATTTTTTCTTTTTTTTCACTTGCATCAAACTGTCTGTTTTCTTACTAACAGAAAGAATTCAATACAAATACACAATTATACATTATATTGAAATGATCACAAATCCTTTCATGCTCTGTTCATATTAGGGATGTGCCAATTTATTGTTATTGCGATATATCGCGATATTTAGTCCTGCGATCGATTCTCGATGGGTTGTCACCAAGTATCGATATTATTTTCATTTAAGAGGATGTAGTGCTGAGCGTGCGAGTCGGGCACCGGAACTATGGGCGCGCGCTGCATCGGACATTTGATAGCGACGCACGCGCTCGTTCGGGAGAAGCACCGGCGAGATACATGACAGCCTCTGTAGCGCGTGTGTGAAGCATGTCTACCTGTCAGCATTTATCCTCCATCTGTAGGAGATCCACCCGGTAAGAAGTGACTTTGTCTGAGCGCTAGAATGTCAGCGATCACTTACTTCCTGTTTGCTGTGGGAACTGAGCGCGTGCTTCGCAGCTGTTTGTGTGTACTTCAGGGACCGTCGGAATTTTCGTTTTCATGCACTTCGATGTTTAACCTGCTGGTGTACGGTGTAACTTTGGTAAATTTATAATTTGACGTTTTTAAACAATGTAATTACTTGTTGCTAATGTTAATTTAAAGTAATTCTTAAATAAATAAAGCAGGATCTGATGTATGAACTGAAGTTTAAATGTGATTAAAATAAAGTACATGAATTCACTGTAAAATTAGGGAGGTTGCTAATTAATTGAAGCACTAAACATTATTTTTGTTTGCCATTATTCTGTGTGTTTTAAGGTTTTTACCTATTGACTGCTGACTGACCAAATAGAAAAATGATAAAGATTGGAAAAATAATCTCAAGTGACAGTCTGAGTAAATCAGCCTTCAATTTTGGATGCTCAGCCCTTTTCAAGTGAGGGAAAAGTTAACGAAAAATTAGGTAACACTTGACAGAGGCTGTAAAACATTAAATTAATCATCTTTTGGTGTGACATTCCTTTGGAGGTAGATAGCTGTTGCGACTTGAATTATTTAATTTTTGCTCTGTTGTTTACAACAATTCTGCACTAAGTAGTGTCACTGCTGATCATGTTTACTATTGTTAACATTGAATCTGACAGATAATTCCAATTCAGTAGTTGTCAATGTTTGTCAAAGACAGTATTACTGATTTCAGCAATGTTGCACAAAAGTGTCGATAATTTGTTGCACAAAATAAGAAAAGTTGTTTATTATGATTGTGTTTAAGCTAAAAAAGATAAATTGGGAGATATTTTCCCAAAAAACATGTTCTTCTATGTAATGTTAGTTATTAGAGAGCATTTTTACCAATAATCGCAGTATCGCGATATTATCGATATTGTGAGCCATGTATCGCGTATCGTATCGTAAGGTACCCAGTGATTCCCAGCCCTACTGTTCATGTTGTGCTACACGTGTTTGACGGAACGCCCTGCACCTGGTCAGCGCAACCACTCCAGCCAGTGCGCACGAACTCGCCCGCGCTCAGCGCAAATGAAAAAAGACAGAGAGCTAAAGAGAGTTCATTAAAAAAAAGAGCACAGCTCCCAGGAAGGAGTCAGAAGGGAAACCGTTGTGAAGCTGCATCATCACCATGGCTGTTGTAACGGTAGATATGTCAAAGTTGGATGAAAATGTAAAGTTTCAAGGTGAGGAAAAAAATCTCGCCATTGCTTGAATTTGCATTAATAGTTGTGATTGCAACATTGCAAAATCCTGGAGGGACTGACTTATGTGAAACTTTTAAATCTGAAGGAGCTGCAGGAATTTCCCAGGAGGGGAGCAGATGAACACACAGCCAGTCTGCGACGCACACTCGCAAGTGTGCACACACTTACAGCGAGCCTGCATGAAGAAATGTCATCTGTTCTGCATTTGTCTAAATTTTGGCACAGGCCGTGGCAAACCAATTTTTTAATTTTCTGCACTGATGAATTCGTTGACCAGTTTGAACCTTTTTTTTTTTACCATTTCACAAAGAATCGTAACATCCTTATTCATTAACCCTAAAAATCAAATATTTTACTTTTTAAAATCTAATAATTCAAATTCATCAAAATTATATATAAAAAAAAAAACAGAAAATCCTCATATTTTAATGGATTGTTGAAAAACTACACCTATAGAATCTGACATGGTCCTTATGATCTCTTTCAAACGACACACAGCAGACTTGGCTTTGCCACCAAAAAGCGAGACCGGGTCCTGAACTGTCGCTACCATTTAATGAGAACAGTTAACACAAGCATCACAACACACAAGCTAGGTTATGTAAGGGCCAGAGTTTCTGCATGCCTCAGCTTCACAATGATCCCACTGCTGAATCCGTGCAGTGGGATCCTCCATTTAGGAAGCTCACGGCCACGTTAAGATAAAATAGGGCCTTTAGGGCTGCTAAAAAACGTCTGACAATTAAAGCTATTCAATATTTATCAAGTATACACAGCATACGTCAAAAGGAAGATTCATTGGGCACAATTTTATAACATGGCCAGTATGAATGCAATTCTCTTCAATAATAAGGGATCCAAAAGGGATTCAGAGTATGGCCTCCATATAAACAATAAAATGTTCCCTTTGCCCTAAAGTAGTTGTTGAGGACTGAACCAAGGCCAAAGGTGACAGTTGTTTCAAATTATGACGAACCATAGTCTACACATAAGCATCTGAGCCATATCTCTTTCTCTTTAACTGCTATCTCATCCCCATGTATTTATTGCTTTCCAGCATGTCCGTAACTTTCTCTTTGTGGTCATGTGACACACACCCCGTCCATCCTGCGCCCTCCTTCTTCCGGTGTAGAAGCCAAGGGAATGGGCAGTTAAACTTGCCGTCATAGCACAGCCGTCATTTTGTACAAAGTGAGAGGCAGAGTTCAGGTGCTGCTGTGGGAGAAAATGGAGCCACGACGTTTTCAGAACGGGGGCAGGCTGCAGACAACAACCACACCGTAACTTCCTGTATGACTCCTGTCAGACCACTTGCTATTGCAAATCTAAAAAAGAAACTTGCAGCTTCAAGAGACTTCACTGCACAACCATTTGCTGTTCAGGCACAAACTTAACTTCAAAACCTTTCAGGTAAAAAAAAAAGAAAAAAAAAAGTATTTGATACTTCTAAGACGCTGAACAAGTGAAACTGCCCACTGGACAAAAAGAGGCAACAAAGCATTAGGAAGCTATTTTAAATGGTTAAATGTAAATAGATACCCAGTCTGAAAGTTTAAAGGCTCAAATCAAAGCAGTATCATGCACATGTCCACAAAAATGTGTGAATTATATTTTTTTCATTTTTAATCAAATAAAAAAATACAACATAATAATTTAAAGTCCCCCAAGACATTTTTTTTATTAAAACATGTTCCCAGTATATTTTAAGTACAAGAAACTTGCATGCATCTGAATTTTGTGTCTCACCTTTTCGATGTGCTCATGTCAACAGGTTCATCTCCAGTTTGGACCTCCACCTTGATGGTGGCTTTCACTTCCCCCGTCTTTAGGATACTGGCTGCTACCTTAGCATGATCGTTCTTCAACCTGACATCCTCGGCTCCAGATCCCACCAGGGCTAATGGGATTATGGCTGTGTCACTTTTCTCCAGCTTTACCCGTTTGCTGTCCATGTCTCCAACCACAGCTGCATGGTCCCTCTCAAGAGCCCGCTTCTGGCTGCGAGTCTGACGCACTGCCTCCTCCGACATGGCTACTCTCTCTCTGGACACACAGAAAAAACAAAAAGAAAACATTACAAACGATTGTAATTGCAACAAAAAAAAATGCAGCTCTATTGCAGGGAGAAGAAAAATTAGAGTTGACACCAACAGTAACAAACACAGACCCAAATGACAAAAATTGACCATGTCAATAGCTGGTAGTTTCACCATTTGCAGCGAGGACTGCTGATAGTGTTCATCACAGCCTCTTGATGTTATTCTTCCACAAAGTCTACATGTAGTTCTGCCAGATCACTTGGGGGTGAATACAATCATGCAGTCAGCTGGTTCCAGACGGGCTTTATGGGGTTCAGGTCAGAGGTCATTGGTGGTCATTCCATATGAGCCACTCCCACTTCCTGAAGTCCAGCTGTGACGGTTCTGGCACCATGTGGTGAAGTATGATCATGCTTAAGCAGAGTTGGGGGTGTCCTGGTGGACTTGGATTATGAGGAGGGGTTCTACCAAATCAGTTTTGTGATGACTGGTGATCCCTGCCCAGACTGTTGCACCTCCTTCCTTAAAGCTAACCCTGGGGACCGTGTTGACCGCACCGTACTGCTCACCTTGCTTTCTCCTAGAATACTGATGAGTGACGACCATCATTTCTGCGCATCGTGACGAGACAAGAGTCTGACGATACACATCAAGGTACACTTCAAGATGCAATATATACCCTGATATACACCAAGACTGTACCAGAGACAGTATGTCACACTTTTTTTAAAGTAGGACTTTGAATAAACTTTGTCTTAACATTAATACACCTTTTCCAAGAATAAAACAATAAAATACATTTTTTTAGCAATCAAAGCATTAAGGAATTCAACTATGTCTCATATGGTTGATTTTACCCAAGCAAATTCATAATGCTTTTCTTTTGGTAATCTAAGAAATATTTATTCAACGCAGAGTTATGTGATTTTCACAACAAAATATTTTTCAGTGTAAAAAAAAAGCAAAAATAATAAATGTGCTTTAACAATAACTGGTTTTATATGTATGATTGAGATAATAAAGTGCTGTTTCAGCATTGCTACATGCAGCCAAAATGGTTCTTTTCAAATGGTTCAGGTGTCTGAACGGGAATGTTAACCCTCGTGCTCTCTTATGGGGTCCAGATGACCCAGGCCTTGCATTGACGTGTTATCCATCCCATGAAAATGAGGACAAAGGTGGACAGGATTTCACGTCTGCCGTGGACACCAGTAAAATTAAAAAATCATTGAGAAGGAAAATTCAGTGCACAGTCTTGTCGGGTCCAGATGACCCCACTCCCAACATCAACATATAGCACAAGTATTAACAGGTGTTTCAAAAATGGAAGAAAAAAAATTGCGTGTTCTTTCCAGAAACATTTAAGCAGGGATTGGCAAACTTTCTTACTCATGGGCCACAAAGTTGGACAGGAGCAGATTTGTGGCGTGTTTTAGTAATTCACCTTTTAAAAGAAATAAACAACACAATTCTGGACAAAAACATGTCTTAATCTTGATTGAAAATTACTTTAAAACAGAACATTTTGGAGTTTCTATTTGTATTTTTTTAAATGTTTTTTGTTCTCATTGTAGTGCTATTTTTACAAATGGGTTGATGTCCCTCAGGGAAAAACTCAACCTCAGGATAATGCTGCGTTCATGTGGTGTTGGAATCATAGGAAAAATGATTGTCCGGCTTGGAAGTCCAACAAGAATATTGGAAAAACAACAAATCTTCAAATACTGCATGAATACAGAATAATGTATGCACCTGAACAAAGGTGAATCTGTGGGGAAACACCTGAATTACAAGGAAAAAAAAAAGAAAAGAAACAAATACAGGTAATCAATCATAGAGTTTGGCTAGTTTAACGGGCCTCATGTGGCCCCTGGGTAGGAGTTTGCCCACCCCTGCATTTAAGTGTGATGAAGCAGCATGACAGGGTGAAGGACAGTGCTTCAATGTGGCTAAGATTCATTATTTCTTTCTCTCTGACAGTCTGCAGTGCAGCTCTGCACCTCTGTTTTCACACATGCTGAAAACACAACACGTGTTTCCCGCTCATTGCCAGGACGGCGGTATTTCTTCAGAGCCTTGTACACATCACTCTGATCCATCAGGTTGCTGAATTAGAATCTTCAGCATTTTGATTAAAGCTCCACACGCTGCGAATCAGTACAGCCTCAGTCATCTTACATGAATCTGACATGTAGCACAGAAATCCATACTTTTGTATGGTATCAGTAGCAACTTGGCAGAGTTTCAGTACCCATCCAAAGTTAAACCAAGTTGAACCCCAGTGAAGTCCTTAATCTCTAAAATTTGAATTAGATGACTATAAATACAATAAAAGGGAGAGAAGGTAACGATCGCCATAAAAAAAGACATGTAGACGTGATTACTGATACTTTTGTAAAGCTTTTCAAAATAAATAATCTTGATTTCTCATTGTCATCCGTGTCTTCTCTGCATCATTAATGAGATCTACAGAGTTTTTAGTAGCATTGAGGCTAAAAACTTGATGGTAGTAGCTTCTCCCTTGTGCAACAGAAATGTTTAATTTATAAACATATTTTGGACAAAAACTGAACATCAAATCTGATGCACATTGAAAGAGACAGCAGGCTGCGGTGCTAAACTAGTGCCAATATTATTTGAAACCCAAATAAAACAAACCTAAAAAAAAATATTGGTGTTTGGCCAGAAAAAATGTAGAATGTAAAAAAAAAACAAAATTAAATCCAAGTTTTCACAGTCAGTGAATGCGTTAGGACTAAAGTTACCTTTATGTTAGCCCCGCCCCAACGCGCCACAACGGAGATAAAAGTTTAGAAACAGAAATTTTCCGATTCGAAAACGAAAAAGAAAAAAAAAAGTTGAAAAAAAGATTTGCAACTGAAACAAAAGTTTTGAAATTGAAATTTTGAGTTTTGAAACCTAAAAAATAAACATTTGAAGCTGAAAATAATTAAGTTTATTTTAGAATAGCAAAAGGTTTTGGATATTTTACATTTTTTGGGCCAAACAAAATTTTTGTCAATTTGTTTGATTTGGGTTTCAAATGATATTGGCCCTAATTTAGCTCCATAGAAGACATGTATGAGATACGTGTCAAAAAACAGGCAGCAGACACAAGTTTGATGTGTGAATTATCACAGAGGTGAAACAATTGATGAATGGATTTCTATTCCTACAATCCAACCAGATTGATCCGTCTGAGGAAGAATCAAACTTTACCATTAAATCATTTCAAAATGAGAAGTTAATAATTGATATTGGAAACACTGTTTGAATTGAGACACTGCGGGTTTATTCTACTATAAAGTAAAGACAAGCAAGATCCATCACAGTAGACAACACACATGATGAAGCAGAAACTGATCAACCATCATTCCAGTCCAATGTGTGGAAACACTGAAGTCATGTGACCATACAGTCTGGTGGTACTGGGTATTCAAAACAACATTGGGCAATAATGGCTTGAACATTTTTTGCTTCCGCCGTGTTGTTCGCTGTTATGGCACTTCGTCCTTTTGGTGGTATAATAAAATAAACCCACCTTCCCTCAATCCAGATGGTATTTTACACCATTGATTAGGGGTGTGCCAAAATATCGATATTGTAATATATTGCAACATTTAGTCCTGCAATTGATTCTTGATGAGTTCTCACCAAGTATTGATCTTTTATTTTTGTTTGAAGAGGCTGGAAAATGTTATATTCTTCATCCTTTGGTGAGACGTTCCCTTTGGAGGTAGACAGGGGGCGCACGTTGCGAGACTTTCAGTTGTGGGCAGTGTCAATGCTTGTCAAAAACGAGCAATGACTCAAGTGGAATTACTCATTTCAGTAATGTTAAACAAAAGTGTCTATTATTAGTTGTACCAAATAAGACACAAATTGCTTATTATGACTTTGTTAAAACAAAAAAATAAATGGGGATATAAATTTAAAAAAAAGTGTTCTGGTTTCTTAGTTTGATATATGGTGAGTTATTAGAGATAATTTTTTTTAAATAATTACCACAATATTGCCATGGTACATGGCGTATACTTGTATAGCACTTTCTACCCTCCCCAAAGCGCTTCACAGTCACAGACCCATTCACACATTCACACACTGGTGGTGGCTCCGCTGCCAAGCACTGGCACCAACCTCCCACCAGAGGTAATTCAGGGTTCAGTGTCTTGCCCAAGGACACTTCGACACATGGGTGGGTAAGGCGGGAGTCAGACCCACAATCTTCCCATCAGGAGATGACGGTAATATCCAGTAATTCGCAGTTATAAGATTATCATTTTATCTCATTTTGAAAGTATTTTAAAGTAGCATATGTTGAGGCTGGCACCCAGGAGCCCTGGGTTCGATTCCCAGGGGTGTCCACTGATCCCCACCCAGATTGGGTCCTTAGCCAAGACCCTTGATGCTGCTGCCTAACTGGGTCCCTGTGCCCCTCAAGTACAGGGTTGTGTCAGGAAGGGCATCCGGCGTAAAAACTCTGCCAAATCACTGATGCCAAACAGTAGGTGCTGTTACGCTGTGGAGACCCCGAAAGGGATAAGCCAAAAGTGAAAGAAGATAGGTTGATTTGATTCAGTTTGATTCTGCTTTAGGCAGATTGATTTGGTTGGATCCTAGGTATTGAAATCAATTTATGAATCAACCAATAAATCATTACACCACTAGTCTACTGTCTTTGCATTTGTATGTACATGGGAATCAAGTAAAAAGACGTCCAATCACAAGCTTGTTTCTGCCAAGTTAGGACCAAGTGACAGTTTCAATGGATTTGGAAGATAAAGCGGCATTGTGCTGATGTTCAACACTTTACATAAGTGTAACATATCAGTGTAAAGCTGCTGTTCTCTGTATCAGAATCACCTGGTTTGTGTTGACTGGACACACTTCATTCCTGTAAATATATACAGCTACACACAGAGCATCTCATTAGCATCATGCTAATGCTACATCATGGTCACTAAATCAACACTTTTAATTGTGTGAATGCATTCAATGCATTAATTGTGTGAATACATTGAATGCATTCACACAATTGATATTCTTCATTTACGTTTTCTTCCGTCCGTTTTTTAACACGATAAACTCAAGCACACTTTATGCGATTTACACAATCTTGGTATCAAAACGTTCAGCTCATTAAGGACATTACTGCTTGTATTATTAGTAGTTGTGCACTTTACAGTTTTTGCGTAGTTACACAATTTGTGCGTTTTTTCAGCCCCATTATAACTAATAGTATTTTTTTACAAATTCCTGCAAATTACGCACTTAATGCAATTTAAGCAATTTTACACATCCAGCATGTCCAGAAATTCATGCTTGTACTTCATTGTTAAAATTAATGCAAGTTACACAAAATTACACAATTTAACACAACTTTACACAACTACACAATTTTACACAATTTGAGCAAATTTTAAGCAAATTCAGCATTTTATGCAATTTTACACATCCAGCATGTTCAGGAAATTCATGCTTTTACTACACATTCTTACAATTACACAAGTTACACAAATTTAACACAACTTTACACAATGCGATAATGCATTCACACATGCATTATCGGAGGTAATGCAATTTTTCTAGTTAAACTTTGTGTTGCTGCTACAAGTCCAGCGGGTTTGTCTTCCAGACTGGCTCCCGGTTAAATTAAATAAATAAATAAATAAATAAATAAAAATCACCAGATGCTCCACAGCTTCAGCCAAAACTACATGTTACACAGAGAAGATTAGTGGACGTTACCCCGGAAAAATTGAATTGTACTGTGTCCCTCCAAAGTCAATTAGATGTATTGATTAGAGGACAATGCATTGAGATGCATATCAAATCATGTGAGGGAAAGATACACACCCCTAGCAGAAAGGCATGTAGTATGCAGTTATTAAGTATAGTTAATTCCTCAATCAATACATTCTTAGGCATTTGTTAGCGGCTAGAGGAAAGCAATGTGTATATACAAGCCATGTAGAAGATGGGAGGATAAGATGCACCACTTTAATGGAAGTCCATGACCTCACAACATACAACTCATAGCTTATAGTGACTGAATCAACGACAGAGGCTCACCTACTTAAATAACATGCCCTCCGCTCATCTGCAGTAATGACCCCCCCCCCTTCTATGACTAGTACAGCCAGCTAGAACAGTTTAAACACACAGGCTTCTCTGAGTCTCAGCTGGGTTCAATACAAGGAAAAACTATAATTATAAAGACCAATAAAGGAAACACAAACTCAATAAAAAAGAAAAAAAAAACACAGCTGGGGCTAATTTGAGTTTCCAAGAAAGACAGGTTCCTAGTAATTTATTTTCTTTCACACACCACCAACTTTTTCACTTCTGTGATGTGATTTACATTAAATTGAGGCCACTTTTTTATCACTTGGGACTAATGATGATTTTTGTTGCTGCTTTTTAACACCCATCTAAATGTCTATCTAGGTACAATCTAAGAAGTATTAATTCTGAAACGATGAGCCTACCTATCTGATGATTGAACCAGTCTGGGAGTGGGGGCAGGAGTGCCACGGTTGGGGGAGGAGCAGCGTTCAGAGTGAATGTGGTTAGCTTAGCAATAATCTGACTGTACCCAAGTGAAAAAAGACTCTTCCTGGTCTTCTCGCTCTGTTTACCCCTCCCTACCACACACACACTCACGCACATAGATTGCTATCGGAGCTGTTGTGCAGCAGACTTGTCTAGAGTTGTGTGTGTGAGAATGTGTGTGTGTGCTTGTGGCCCCACTGCTTGTGTCCTGAACACCAAGGGTTAAGCCCCTGCCATTTTAACACCACTGACTGATCAGACCATTAGGGTGTTACCTAACAAAATGGAAGCATTTAACCCCCTCTCTGCCAGGCTGCGTCACCGTGTCAGAGTGTGAGGGAGCATTAAGAAACGGAGCAATGCACGGCACATTCATCCCACTGAAAGTTGCACTGGGATTCACCTTTAGCATCACAATGATGCCAATGCACTAAATCCTGATAGTTTTGATCACTCTGAAACCACATAGCAATACTTAAAGCCAGGGGTGTCAAACTCCAGGGGTTGAGGGCTGCTGTCCCACATGTAGGAACGGGTATCCTTAAGATATTATCAATACTACTCCTCTAATTGATAAAGCTTCTCAATACGGTGTTTTACTGGTACTCTTATTGATACTTTCTGTGTGAAAACAAGGCAGGAGAAGATAAATGATTATGTACATGAAAACCTTTAACAACAAATTTAACATTAATTTAATGACCTTTGATCCAAAATCAACTTTTTGAGCTTTTAAGTGTTTTATAATTCTCATTCCTCACTATAAACAACCCCAAAGCAGTATTTTGATCGGACACACATTTCTTAGTATTTTTTTAAACCTGTTGTCTAAACACCAGCCCCTCTTAACCAATGAAGACAAGCAGGTTCTCACGAGCTGAAGTCACAAAGTGAGAACAGCCCCTTCCTGGAAGAGTCTGCGCTTCCAGTGGGCTAACACCTGGATCGCAGCGGACGCAGTAGCACCGCAAAGAGGCGGAACAGAGGCCGCTTCAATTCGGCGCCCCTATTAACCTAAGGTGTGGTTCACCATGTGTAGAGCGCCATGGTCCTCCGTGGAAGGCTCCCGTCGTGCAGCGCATCGTCTCGGCATCTCATCTATTTTTGTGCGCGAGCCGCGAGTGATCCACGTCGATTCTGGCAGGAAGTTACATCAAAATACATGAGAAAATCCATTTTGTTTTTAAAATATGACCAATTTTTCGCAATAAAATACCACGATTTGCAAATGTGATCATATTTTTGTATCTAAACAGAGATAAAAATAAACATTCAATCATAAAAAAACACAAAAAAACACAAAAAAACAGACATACACACATAGAACAACGCAGTGGAGCGGGGTGAAGGCTGGGTTTGAGTTGCAAAAAAACAAAAAGAGAGGCAGAGAGCAGTTCTTGGCAGAAACATGGGGTAATATTTTTAGTTATTCATTTATCCATGATGGATAAACAACAGAAAGAAAACAAAAAACCCTAGCAGAAGTGACTTTTGAACCATCGCGAAAAAATGCGCATCTGGTGCGTTTGCAGGAGAGAGCGGATGCTGCGTGCACTTGGCTCTGTACCGCTTCACGGTGCTCCTGAGTCCAGTGTGAACCTAGCTCAACACAAACTTTCTCCGTGGAGCCGTGCTCAGCAAAACATTTTCATTTTATATGCATAACACCGTATATCCTCTTGTTGTGTCCCGTCTCCAATATCCACCAGGTCTAAAGGTGCATTCACACCAAACACAATTCACGCAACAAATTTGCATCGCATGGAAGATGGGAGGGTTATGTTGAGAGATCAGTTTTTTTTTTGTTGTAAATAGTTCTATAAAAACATCTGAAATCACATCTCTATGTCTGGTTTGTGAAATTATTCAAATCAAGTTTTTCCCCATCACCGGGGGCTTCTATCTCACTCCGGGGACAGTGTCTGGATTACAGCCGCTTCCACTGTGTTTCTGTGACTGAGTTTGAAGGCTGTCCAGCATTAACTCGAGAGGGACAAAAAAAAAGGGAGGGGGGTGTCTGTGTGTATTATTGTCTCAATGAAAATAAGAAAAATGTCACAAAGTTGGGAAGCCCGAGCAGGCAGCCCCCACAGCCTGCAGCGGCTGTTTGTCTGCCAGCGTATTTAGCGAGCGAGCTCCACTGGACTAAAGGAGGCTGGGTGACAACAGTCAGAGAGCCGCCGCGGTGGGCTAGCGGTCTGCCCGGGGTGCATCTCTTCTTCACCCGCCCTGGTAACTCCATGGCCCCAGCAGGTTGAGGAATTAGATGGAAGTTCAGGACAAAAACACTCGCACTGATTATTATTCTACCTGCTGTTAAGTCACTGAAAACGTCAAGTGCCCAAAGCAGAGGCCAAACTTCAGATGTTCAAATCGAGCTGCTTGCCAGACCTTCGCACTGCGCTCATTGCGAAAATTGCACCGCAGGACTTCAGATCCCCTCAATTCACGCCTGTACCATTGACTTAACGTTAAAACTGGCCGCCTCTGTTGCGCAAATCGCATTCAGTGACAATGCACCTCAACAGGTGTTCATTGGTGTTTGTGTTGTGTAGCGATGACCGGTTCATTCGCTCATTCGGTTTAGCATTTAAACTTCGTCGATGGTATCCGCCAAAGAACATTCTGGTGAGGAATCTGCAAGACATTTAAGGTGGATCCTAAAAGTATCAGAGAATGACATGAGCAGATAAGATGGCTGCAAAAAGGGAGCATACGATGTCCTGGAGGAGGTGCAAAGGAAAACAGCGAAGGATTAGAAGAACTGGTTTGAACACAGATTATTTAGAAAAGACAGAAGGGTGCGCATGTCTCCAGGAAAACGATTGGCACGAAAGCGAAGAGGATTTATCATACAAAGCCAGTGCCAATCATAGCACAATATAATGTTTTCATAATTTAATAACTCCTGAAGTGTTCATCAGATGTATGCATTAATTGATCGAATTTTCCAGCAAAACAAACCCATTGACCATCAACATTCCGTCTGTGAATTCTCGGGCTACTCCAGACAGATATACAATATGCACATCCATTTTAGCTAAAATTTGGATGTTTGTTTTCAGCTAAAACACAGACATGCTGATGAGGACAGTTCTAAAATAATGTCATGAAATGGGCAACACACTCAAGGAACGAAAGGAGGAGCCTCAGAGATCGAGGCGTCTTACTTCCGGGTGGGAATAGAGCTCACAAAAAGAACTTATATTTCAATAATAATGTGTTCTTTCATGTTCCAAAGGTAATATATGATTATATATTTGGATATAGTTTCCTATGAAAGACATAAGAACAGCATGGTATAGGCCCTGGCAATTAAACAACAAAATGCAGAGTGTATATTAAATGGCCTCGTCACCTAAAAGAAGTGAAAATTAACATTTACAACAGTCATCTCATGCAGTTTCTCTGCAGGAAAAAATCTGCAAATTGGCCTTTTCTGCTAGCAGTCAGAGGGGTGGGGGTTCAAAGAGGGCTGAGAAACTGAAGAGTAACTTTTTTGCACAATGTTACATTTTCATTCATTCAGGTAATTTATTACTATTGAGACACGATATAGTATGAATGTTCAGCTTGTTTATATTATATGATTGGTTTTCTTTTACAGTATTCATTTTGTCCTTTTTATTAAAATTTCCTGCACTTATCTTTAATAGACATTTTAGTCATCTGCTCCATGTGCGTACTGCTAGCACACACCTGCTGAAACAACAGAGGCACCAGACGTCTCACCTGGACAATCAGACGCTGTGCATCTCCGCTAGAATCTGGTGTATGTTTGTGCTGTGTTTGGAAGGGTTACTGCTGTTACAGCACTTACAGACACATTTTTGTTACATTAGAGACAGTGTGCGCAGTCTACATCTACTTTGGAAAAACTCAGACACACTTTTTGATTGCAGCCGCTCTGTCATGTTTGTGCATTTATTGTTAGACACAGCGGTGGGATACCTTTGGGTAAGTGAGACGACGTGAGCAGGCCCTCGCCTTCGCACTGGAGCAGGAAGGGAAAAGAACTGAGGAAAGAGGGAGAGGAGACCTGTCTAGAGGTAATCAATCTTTTTAAGACACATCCAAACAAAGTAGTGCATGCCATTTCTCCGCTGTTGCCTCGCCACTACACCGGCACCATAAAACCCTACAGTTATGGCTGAAACTTATCAGTTTAGTAAAATATAATAAAGTTGGACCGGTACCAAACCATGCAGGTTTCGGTAAAGCATATGTACCCACATGTTTTCTAACCAACCTGCTCATTATTGGCTAAACACCCCTGGTCCATGTAATCAACAGCAGATAAGACAGGAGTTCAGCAGGTCGGCCCTCGAGGCCTGGAGTCTGACACTAATTCTTTAAGTTCTGTTATTTGAATTATACACAAAAAATGTCTCAAGTAAAGAAGAATTCCAATTATCCTACAACAAATGGACACAAATAATGCTAAAATAAGAATGAAGCAGTGTAAATAGTAAATGGCTTATACTTGTAAAACACTTTACAACCTTCCTCGAAGACCCAAAGCCCTTTACAGTCTCAGAACCATTCACTCACTGGTGGCGGCTCCGCTGATGAACACTGGCACCAACCTTCCACCAGAGACAATCTGGGGTTCAGTGTTTAATCATATTGTTTCTTTCTATAAACAGTACATACAATGTACATGTATGCAATGTAAATTTAAGATATAACAATAATGTGAAACTGAAATGACTCAAATTTTATATTTCATTTTGACAGAATCTGTTATTTTTCTGCCCTTGTGTGTCTTGAGTTCCAGTTGAACTATTATCATTGCAGATTTAATGACAACACATCATTGTTGTCAGGTTTATTAATCTCTTATTGTTTAATTCTAAATATTTTTAACAATATTAGATTTCCAATAGACCATTACTTTATCAGACATGTTTTATAAACTGTATAAACACAATAGATTTTGCTCCTTTAGCAGAAATTGTCTCCTTTAATCAACTTTTAGCCCTGGTTGTAAAGAAAATCCTCAGTACTGTTCAAACCAAGTCACATTCAGGACTGAGGCCTAAATACAAAAAAAAGATGCCATTATAGTACTACGACTTGCTTAAAGTTCCCCTATGACAATTTTTTTTTTTATAAAAACAAAGTTCTCAGTAGTGTTTTAATTATGATTATGAAGTTTTTAACACAAATCCCACAACCTAAATGTCTTAAAAAGCCATTTTTCATGTTGATCTGAAGCCTCAGCCTACAAAATATCCTCTGAGGGGGTGTGGCTTTTGGAGCTGAGCGGACCTGCTTCTTTACGGGTGCACACACACACACCCCTCCCTGTCTGATTATGGTAGCTCTGTTTCTCACTGGCATAAATCATCACCGCTGCTACAGCAGTTTGATTTTGAGCTGGATGTCAGCTTGGACCAAACTTTAACTGATTTACAATCCTTAACAGCTGCGGTCAAATGAGTTGCTGTTCACATTTCCGTGGTCACATCAAGAAGCTCCGTGGAGTCTGGTGGAGATTTTCCAGGATATGGACTGGAAACCCCAAAGTCAAAATGGAAACACCTCAGAAAGTGAATGAGAGAGCAAAAATCCTGTGGGACTTCTAGATCCAGACAGACAGGATGGTAATGGTGAACCAACCAGACATTGTAGTGGTGGATAAAGAACAGAGGAAAGTCGTTGTGGTAGATGTGGCAGTACCAAGCCATGGTAACATCAAGAAGAAGGAACATGAGAAACTGGAGAAATACCAGGGACTCAGAGAGGAACTAAAGAAAGCTTGGAAGGTGAAAGTGACAGTGGTGCCCGTGGTAATTGGAGCACTCGGGGCTGGAACCTCCAAACTGGAGGAGTGGCTACAGCAGATCCCTGGAAAGACCTC
>NC_050515.1:30222138-30222541 GCF_002922805.2 Oryzias melastigma | reverse complement strand
CCAGGGACTCAGAGAGGAACTGGAGGAAGCTTGGAAGGTGAAAGTGACAGTGGTGCCCGTGGTAATTGGAGCACTCTGGGCTGGAACCTCCAAACTGGAGGAGTGGCTACAGCAGATCCCTGGAAAGACCTCAGACATCTCAGTCCAGAAAAGTGAAGGAACAGCTAAGATACTGCAGGACCCTCAAGCTCCCAGACCTCTGGTAGAGGACCCGAGCTTGGAGGAGAAACCACCCGCGGAGGGTGAGAGGGGCGCTTTTTAAAAAAATATATAATCAAAAATAGAAAGTCTCAGTTTGCTTTAATTCTGGTTGTGGTTTGTGACTTCCTATTGATTTTCTGTGGTGCACGGCGCACAACAACCTGATGTCTAAAATGTTTTTGCTCTTTTATGAACTATAAAC
>NC_050515.1:30206176-30221908 GCF_002922805.2 Oryzias melastigma | reverse complement strand
AAAACAAAAGTATTTGCGATTACATATAGGTTATTGGTTTACTGAAATAATGTTTTCTGTTGTGTCCTTTTGTCATCATTCGGGGCTTCCGTACCCCCCCTCTACGTCTGGGCTCCTAGAATCAGCCGCTCCGTAAGAAGAGGAAGCGCGGCTCTTCCGGGGTTTTCTCCCGTGTTATTTAACACGAAAGTTTATCGCAATAGTCTCATTTCACTATCGAAAAAAAGTAATATCGCAATAACGATAATTATCGTTTTATCGCCCAGCCCTAAATCAAAAATAGAAAGTCTCAGTTTGCTTTAATTCTGGTTGTAGTTTGTGACTTCCTATTGATTTTCTGTGGTGCACGGCGCACAACAACCTGATGTCTAAAATGTTTTTGCTCTTTTATGAACTATAAAATTTATTTTTTTAACCAGAGAACGGCAATGGAAGAGTCAAAGAGCCACAGGGTTCTGGAGCCGCAGGTCGCAGACTCCTGGTCTGGTAAAATCCATTGAGTGGTATCCATCTTACCTTAAATCCTAAAAGTTCTCCAACACCTTATGTTCCTTGCATTACATAATGGTGGAAAACCGTAGTAAAAAGTTGCTTTTTTCCCGCGACAGAATCAGCTGATTCCCGTTGATCACATCCGCCCTTCAGCCATGCAGAGCTGCATATCTATCTGCGTGAGGCTGAGTTTCTCCACTTCAGACTTCCATGAATCAGCTCTACCATTGTAAACTCTCACTTGAATTCTGTATCCAATTAGAACAATTTATAAATATTAAATTTAATATTAGTATTATAATACAAATTACATTTGTTTGTAATACATTAAAAACAAAACTCTGATGATAAAAAGGTAGAGTATAGTATTTATGTGTTACTTCTGCAATCTAAATTTTACATACATAAGTGAAGAATAATATATATATATTTTAAATCCCAAATTTGATGGATTCATGATGGAGATCTATCAACTTTTTTAATATCTTAAAAAGATGAATACATCTAAAGCACATCTGTCATAGTCAAGGCCCGGGGCCGGATCCGGCCCTCCAGGTAATTGTATCTGGCCCTCCAGTGGCCCGATGTTATCTTGCGATTATTTCCAACTTGTATAATTTTTACAAAATTTATGGAGAGTAAACTTTGAAAGTTATTTAAGGTTTAAGGGTGATTTATTCTGGGATCATATTCCTGCCTGTTTTTATTCACAGTAATATTAAAAAGTTATGGTTTTAAAGTTATAAAAATGTAGTTTTAGAGTTCAATAAATGCGACCTAAAGTGTGTTATGGATTTTGGCCCCTGGTATGGTTGAGTTTGACACCCCTGATCTAAGGCATATAACACTAGAACAATTGATGTTTCATTTGTTTGTTGGATTAGTAGTTCCTTCTCATGTTTGTTACTGTGTTCATTCTTTGTTATCATTCTTATTTCTTACTTGCATTATTCCTTTTTGCTCACCATGTCCACATGACTTTTTTATATACTGTAATCGATTCCATTTCATGAAAGATAACATTGGTCATTGCTGTCTGACGGAACACTAGCTAATGTGTTTTGTTATTGTGCTTACTGATCAATAAAATTCTAAAAAAAAAAAAAACTTGGATATCAAAGACATGCACTGGCATGCACATGCGCTAAAAAATGAGATTAACGATAAACATAATCATTTGTCTTTAATTAATTAATTATGATTAACATGATAATTTGACACCTCTATTATGAACATATTTTTGGATAGACGTCCAACAGAGAATTTGACGTTGAAAGAGAGCCAGCCAGTGTGAATTTGACTCTCGGACCACGTTTGGTGCAGTTGCTCGACTGCTGACCCCCACAACCTGGCTCCACGTGAGAGGAAAAACATAGTGTTGTTAACATAATGAAACCTCGATAGGCAGGTGGGATTAACAAACAATCTATTGGTTTTATAACCAACAAAATATGATATATGGAAATGAAAAGAAATTGTGATTTTTACATATCCTAAAATACCTAATGTGTAGGGGTGTAACGGATCACAAAACTCACAGTTCGGATCGTGTCACGGTTTGGATCATTTTCGGATCAGTTAAAAAAAAAAAAATGCTAAAAAACAACAAGACAAAATCTAAATAAATTTTTAGAAACATTTCAACTCATATATTCAATAAGCATACAAAGTACTTCACCAGGGCTGAGAATCTCATGGTACATCGCGATATGATGCGTTTCACAATAGATAACTCTCGATACAGATGTATCTCGATATGGCAAATATTCCAAACACCATTATATTGTCTTGGTAACCGATGATATATAACTGTTTTTAACACAAATATGTGTTTTAATTTTCTGCAAAAACTTTTTTTGAACAATTTAAAACATGATGTAACAATTTAATGCCCTTTCCAACATTAGAATAAAATTAACAATTAATATGAATGGGTCTTTACAATAACATATTTTAGGAAAAAATAAACAAAGCTCCAGTTAAGAGCTAAAATGCAGAGCATATCAAACGGTGATATGTGAATGATCTGCTCTGTGGTGGAGAAAGTTGTTCCCAGTCGGTTCTGTCTGAAATTCTTTTCTTGGAGATTCTAAGTTCGGGTTTCCTATTATCAATAACAGTTCCAGAATTTTCTTCTTTTTCCAGAGTTGCCCTTTTTTTATGTTTATGTGTTGATGTTGTTTGTCATTGTTGCACCCATAGAGGTTAATATCACTAGATGACACGCAGGCTTTTGACTATTGTCCAAGATACGTAAAGAGCGACGCCATATTAGAATGGTATACAAACAATGAGACATGACTTAGCAGAACCAGTAAAATGACCATGAAATTATTAATTTAGGTCTGATCTTAAAAAGGAAAAAAACTTTAAAGTCATCAGAAAAATAATTCCCAGGTCAATTAATTTAATTCCCACAGTAATAATGTTTTTGTACTAAGTCCAACAAATGAACGACATTTCAAACTTTTTTATACATAAATATGCTATTATATAGGAAACACAATGCATACCTGATGTATTGATGTGATTTTACTCAAATCCAATCACAGACTGTTAGACTTTTCAGTCTGTGTTTATAAATGGATCAGTGAGTAGCCGACATCACCGTAGACCGCTAGCGCCCGTTATATATGGG
This sequence comes from Oryzias melastigma, assembly GCF_002922805.2. Lineage (NCBI taxonomy): Eukaryota > Metazoa > Chordata > Actinopteri > Beloniformes > Adrianichthyidae > Oryzias > Oryzias melastigma. Next base: position 30,218,778 of record NC_050515.1, on the reverse strand, counting down.
CCAGTCAGTGCCCAGATCAGCATGATCCGGTCTGAACCGACTGAGAACAGTGCAGCCAGGTCGACAGCCGTGCCGGTCCCGCAGACAGGAGAGAGGGCTCAGTGAGCACTCCATCCACGGCAGGGTCCAGGCGGCGTCCGCTTTAAAGCACGCAGCGGGCGGGAGCCCATCGCAACGCCACGGGATACATTCATCTATTCATAACTCTTGTTTTATCCCAAGTATGTTGATGTTGGGAGTGGGGTCAACTGGACCCCCGGGTGCGCTGAACTTTTTTCCCCAATGATTTTTGATTTTCACTGGCAACTGTGGCAGACATGAAATCCTGTTCATCCACATTTGTGAAGGGAGGGATAACACGTCAATGTAAGGCTTGGGTCATCTGGACCCCATAAGATAGCACAAGGGTAAAGGAGTGTCCAGTACAGAATAACTTCTTCAATTCAGCTGCGTAACTTACAGAGTAACTATCATCTGACTCAACATCCAAAACTCTTCTCTCCAAGCTTGAACAGCGTTTTAAACTTGTTCAGCCCCTTCCCTCGAACCAATTATCTACCCAAAAATAGAAATATGTAATGTTTCTTGGACAACAAGATAAAAATCAGAAGAAATGTCATCTGGTCTTTATGTAATTTCCAGTTTTCTGGTTGCAAGTGTATATGCATGGTAATTGGATAATGTCTCTGGAAGAATGACTTAGCAGGCTCCGACTCCATTGGTGAATAGTGTTTTACTTGTATTGTGCGTGCATGCAAACGTGCATTCCTTGTGAGAGGCGACATATATAAAAGTCAGCTTTTTTCCTCTTTACTTTCTACTTCTTGATTAGCACTAAACAAAAAAGATTGAGTTGAATCTAAGCCCACAAAACTAAAGCTGTATCCAGTTTGAATTCACTGCTCAATCATTGTTATGTCTTGAACTCCCTTGATCTGGCTAATGTACGGTTTTTACCGGCATGAAAGATGGACATTAAGGATCAACCCCTAAATGTGTTGGAGATATACGCAAAGAAGCCATATTGGGATGGTTGGAACATGTTGGGAGGAGGGACAGTGATGATGTTAGAAAGATGCTGAGGTTGGAGCTACCAGGAAAGAGACCTACAGGTAGACCTAAAGGGCACACTGTTTATATCAAACATGTGGGGGAGACACACTAGTTTTATTCTCAGCAGAGTTCTGGTCAGTAAAAACACTACCTGTTTTAACCCTTTAACTACCCAACCAAAATAAAAGAAAACAAAAAAAAAACAAAAAAGGTTTTCTGTTACTTATTACTTTGGGGTAATAAAAGATATAATCATCAATATTTTAATAGTATGTTTTCTCTACCATTTAAGCATGGAGTTAAAGTGTTCTAAAAAATCTTTGCAGTTCTTCTAGCTCAGTTTATTCTACAAATTCTATAGTGATAAAGGTAATTCAATTTCATGTTTTTGATGAAGAAAAATAAACTATATATATGGTATCTTTTGAAAACTAGAGGGATTTTGATTCTTCTTCACAGCAAAAAAAAAAAAAAAAAAAAACACACACACACACACAAAGGCAGCTTAATAATAAAAAACATAAACACTTGCCGTTACCCTTTTGAGAAGCACAACAAAGAGACAGAAGAGATGAAGCCGACACCACCAACACTTCCATGAGCCTTTGCCCCCTCACCCTTATGACCCACTTTGCTCATATCACAGTGAGCCGTTTTGTGACATCATGAAAACCCCTGGAGGAAGCAGGCCCAACAATCTAAATCTAGAAAGTTTTTTTGAAACACATACGGATTTACATTAATCAAAGAAAAAAACAAATGTATTTTTAATTGCTTTATAATCAGATTTCCATTATCAGTGTTCAGTTAAAGTTGGACTGAAAACTCCAAAGTAAACTACTACATTTAACACAACAAAAATGTAAGCTTGTGCCTTAAATGCCTCAGTTTCTTATCCCTAAATCTATAATCGGAAGACCGCCGGTTTGGTTCCCGCCTTGCTCGCCTATGTGTCCTTGGGCAAGACACTGAACCCCACATTGCCTCTGGTGGTTATAGATTGGCGCCAGTGTTTGGCAGTGGAGCTGCCTTCAGTGTGTGAATGGATGAATGAGAATGTGAAGCACTTTGGGCCTCATAATGCTAGGTTCACACTGGACGCAGAAGTGGTGCGAAAGAACCGCGGAGCGGAGTGCACGAGGCATCCATTCACTCCTGCAAATCAGACCTTACACACATTTTTCCTTGACTGTCGACAGGCGCTTCAGCTAGGTTTTTCTTTTGTTTGTTTTTACCATCATGGGTAAATTAATAACCTAAAAATATGACCCCATGTTTCTGCTAGGAGGAAACAAGTAGTTAGTCGACCTACACTTCTTTAATTATCTGTTGTTGAGACACACAGAGAGAAGTGTGCAGTGATTGTGTGTTTATTTTCATCTCTACAGTCTGTTTAGATACAAAAACATGATCACATTTGTGAATCGCAGAGTTTTATTGTGAAAAATTGATTATATTTTTAAAATAAACCAGTTTTTCTCATGTATCTTGATGTAACTTCCTATCAGAGTTGATGCGAATCAATCGTGGCTCACGCACAAAATAGACCAGACGCCGAAATGATCTGTTGCACGATGCCAGCCTTCCGCGGAGGACCGCGGCGCTCTGCACCTGGTGTGAACCACACCATAGGTTAACAAGCGCCCTCCGTTCTGTGCTGCTTTGCGTACAGTGTAAGGCTGCCATGATTAGTCGACTAATCCCATATTAAATATTAGATTTACTAGCCGCGTAGTCGTTACTTTATATAATATGGAATATGAGTGTAGTAAAGTTAAAGTTGAGCGTTCAGCACCAAAAAAAAGTACTTTATTATGGTTGAGTCAGTGAGAGCAAATCTTTTGTGAATAATAGTTCCTCGTTTCAGGTGCCAACCTCATTAGATTTAATCTTGTTTTAATACCAGAAACTAATAAAGGACAGAGGCTGCACGTTTCATTAACAGTTTAATAAAATATTATATTTGTCTGTGTTGGGTTAAAGCTAATGATGGTTAAGATGTGTGTTTTACATCCACTTTGCGCATGACCCCATTAATCGACTAATCAGAAAGTATAATCGGTGATTAGTCGACTATTAAAATATTCGTTTTTGGCAGCCCCAGTCCAGTGTGAACCAAGCATAAGAAAGTAGAAAAGTGCTCTACAGTTTAAGTATATACCATTTAAATGGTCTGTCCTCATAAACAGGCTTTTATTCAACAGTATTGATGCATTACTCACTACAGATGCCGACAAACTTTGTTTTAATAAGGAAATGAGTCTGAACTGAAGCTGATAACCACCTGATACAGAACGTTCAGTTTATCTTGTAGCTTAACCACAAAGAGTGCAACACAAACCAATTTTGACTCCATTCTTTCTGCCAAAAACACACACACACACACACACAATGCTATAATGTTAATGATATGACAATTATTTGTGTTGTTGCTACCACCATGGTAACAGAGCGTCACCTCAGGTAGCAGGCTAACTTTGAGCCTTATTGCTGGAGAACAAACTGAATGGAGTCATGCATGTCCAGTTACATCATTCTCAGTGAAGCGTTTCATAAGATGCAACCTTCCCTGGGCAACGCCAAGCCATATCAGAGAATGCAATGTGACATATGCCCCCCGCCCCCAGCCAAGGGTGCCAATTGTCTTAATTTACTTAAAATAGAGACCCTGCACTGGACTAAACTGAAACTTCATGTTTTTTCTGCATAAAAAGCTTGACCTGTGGTTCAATTGTCAAACACAGACTTTAAAATGTAATTTAAAAACATGAGTAAATATTTCTTATGAAGTGACTTGACCACATGACTAGAGAAGGTTGTGGTGATTATAGGCGAGCCTGAACAATATTTCAGAGAGGAGTGATCGGATCCAGACTCGGATGACACACAGTCAAAGTAGATGTGTTCTCGGTGTTGTGTGGGCGGTTGCTACTAGGCAGACACCTTCCGACGGAGACGCAGTCGTCCACCATTACGCCTCTGTGAAAAGCCTTTTCACGGCTGAGCAGATCTGACAAAGTTATTAGATCAATGGCTTAAAAAACTAAACCTACACCCGCGGTTATGGAACAAGTCCGCTCACATCTACAGTCTCAACAAGACTTTAGTTTTAATAAACTTAAGCGAGTCCAATCGTCCAGCCATTTATCCTCAAATAACAAACCATTGACAACAAGCTAGAATATGCTAGCGTTAACTTGGCTCACCGACAACTATCGGTCCATTTGTCCGGATACCAAACAAGTGGCTAAATAACGAGCTACCCGCACATGATTGTCGGTAGTTACAAAGATCAGCCGCTGAATGGCTGAACCTGCAGCTTGTGCTGCCTTCAGAACGCCTGTGTGTTTGGATCATTTGTTACTGCGCGTTCAAATAGACCCAATAAAACTGACCCGGTCTGAAAGACCGAATTAAGACACTAGCTAACTAGCTAAGTTAGCATGCTAACGCTAACTCTCTGGTCACTCGACTGCCAGACAGAGACTCAAGGTATTCACACAAATCTGAGGTTAATTACCAATACATACCAATGTTGTTATAATTTTAAAGCTTTGTTTCGAACTTATTCAATGAAATACATGTTTGCCTCCTAAAATAAGTTCTCCATAAAAAGTTTGGGTAATATTCCTGCACTTTAAAGGCTTTTTTGGACAGTCTTCTAGGTATGTGTGTAGCCGAGCCACACACGAACTCAGCACGTTAGCTCAAATCAAGCTAGCTAGCTTAACTTGCATTAGCCGAGCTAACACCGACAGAGAAACTTCCGTCACGTTCCAACTCAAATTAAGTACATCGGATTACAGCACAAAGACGGCCAAACAGTAGGAAACGTACTTACAGAGTTTAGGAGGAGCTCGCTCGAGTTACCCTCGATCTGGAGTCGCTCGATGACAGTAAATCGCTTCAGCGTACAGATCCCGGGATCCCCTCTCGTCTCCTGTCCGCTGCCACTCCAGTTGCCAGATAATGTAATGAGCCACCACAGGCGGCGTCATGCTGCGTTTAGAGACAACTCGGAAATGTTGGTGCTGGATCAGCTGCCAGAGCACAAACACGAGCTCCATTCACACATGCTGATTTTTCTGTTCTTATTCTTTTCTCTGCATGACACATATGACAGCAGGAAGGCAGGCGCATTTAGATTGTTCACTTTTTCGCCAGTTCATCAAATTTGTCCATGGAATCACATGTTTACAGTTTAAAAGATGTCCAATTCTCACTTAATGTCACCTTATGATCAATTATATCTAAAAGCTTCCATTAAAACTGAACTTTTTTATAACCCTTTAACACCTGAGACATCATCAGTAAGCAAACATTTTTTAACATACCTTAACTTTATAAATGTTAACACAATCAACATAATTTCAGTAGATTTTGAAGGAGAACAGCGGCTCATCTACTGCTGAAAGCTGAAAACGCTGAAACTGATAGCTAGCTGAAAATGCTGAAACCTAAAGCTTGCTAAAATACTAGCTAAATGCTAAATTATATACAGCCTATTTAAAAAAACCTGAAAAAATGTATATAATTTTGCCAAAACAGCAAACATGTTACTAAAATTATTGCTAAACTCTAAATTAGCCTTAAAAAGGAATTTATAAATGAGCAAAAATGGCTAGCATAATGCTAAAATATTAGCTAAATTCAGAATTATCCTAAAAAACATCGAAAAATGTAATTTTGCCAAAACAGCTAGCATAATAGTAAAACATTAGTTAAACTTTAAATTATCCTAAAAACAACTAGAAAAAAAATGTACAATTTTTTCTAAAACAGTTACCATATTGTTATAAATGTGCTCAACTCTAAAGTAGCCTAAAAAACTGGAAAAATGTCTAAATTAGACAAAAAAAAGCCAGCATTATGCTAAAATATTGGCTAAACTCTAAATTATCCTGAAAAAATTTGTCTAATTTTACCAAAACAGCTTATTGTTAAAATACAAGTTAAACTCTAAATTAGCCTAAAAAAACTGGAAAAATGTCTAAAATAGCAAAAATAGCTAGAATAATGCTAAAATATTAGCTAAGCTCCAAATTAACCTAAAACATATTAGAAAAATGTCAAATGTTGCCATAATTACTAGCATAATGCTAAAATATATTAGCTAAACTCACAATTAGCCTAAAAAGTTGGAAACATTTCTAATTTTTCCAATGTTTTAGCATATTGCTAAAGTTAGCCAAGCTCCAAATTTGCCCCAAAAACTGGAACATTTTTCTAACTTAGCCAAAAACAGCTAGCATGTTGCCTAAATTGAAAGCTGCACTCTGCATCACCTTAAAAAAACAGTAGTTGCTGAACATCTTAAAGTGTGAATAGAGTCTGTAGCTGAAAGCATGCAGAAAGTCACAGGTTCAAAGTGCACAGTTTTTGAAAGATTTGATCAATTTTTTATTTATTTACTATGGGACATATTTTGTTCAATATTTAAAAAAAATATATTTCAAAAACTGTAAAGTTCATGAATACCAAATGTACATTATTGTCCGAATGCTGTGAAGCATTCACACAATGATGTGGTAGCGTTACTTTTTTATACAAAGCAAACCCAATGAGCCAGTTACGTGATAACAAATATGATCATTCCAGACTGTGGACAAATAACCAGAACTAAAAGTCCAAAAACTACTTAATTTCACTGCTGCATCGATCGCTGTCAGACTACATTACCCAACATACTGAGGGATCCTAGAAAGAGCTCAAGCTTCTTAGAATGTCCGATGGGGGGGGGACTTTGAAAACATTTCCACAGGACCCCGAGCAGGTCCCAGCAAACCCAACATAATCCAAACAGCATTACAGAAACTCAGATGTCAATGAATGTATTCAATTATATTTTATTGGAAAATTATTCAAAACAATATAAGAATTAAAAACATAGGCATTGGATAAAATATGGCTAGTACTCAAGCTCAACTGCATGTTCTCGCAGTGTTTTAAATAGCAAGCATTGAAAACCTACGTAAGGTAGCTAAATACATACATCACACTTTACTAAATTAAATTTATAAAATGTCACTGTACAATAAACGTTCAAGAGGCAAATCTATACAAACATACTGTGAAGATATTTTTTTTACTATAACTATCATGACAAATTAAAATACAATAAAATAAAATCTTAACTTTCCAAAAGCCAAAATGAAATTTGATACATTTTTTTTCTTTATTTAATGATGATTTTATTTTTTAAAGGATATACGTCAGGAAATGAAGTTCCACTGTTGCTAAATGGTTTTTTTTCTGTATTGAAAGAATTTTAAAAATGAAGAATTGAGATCTATTTTCCTATTCTGTTTTCATAAAAAAAAACCCACACCACGAAGTTCTTGTTAGTGACCCGAGTAGAGAAAACTATTTACAGAGAGTACACATCACTAACTTCCATGCAGGCTTCAGAGCGCCACCGTCCATACAAAAAGGCAAGATGTAAAATATTTACCAACAGTTAGAAAAATAGTAACACAAATAAATTAATTTTTCTACATTTCTATCCACCCCCCTCGCCCAACTAACCAGCTGTTTCCAATACGAGGGATTATCTCCCCAAAACAAGCCTCTTTACATTAAGAGTCCCCATTTCAGAAGCCCTTGTATACATTACCATGTGTCCTTCACTCTTCAAGAGTACAATTGTGCTGTACAAACGACCGCGCCTCTAGAAAGCGTTAAATACAACAGCGCTCTGAATTATGATACAACTTTTTAAAAACAACATTTTTGACAACCAGGAACAAATCTAGGGAAGCTAGAAGTGAAGGGTAACTGTGGCTTCATGAAGTCCTCCCGAGCTGTAGTGGTTGGAGGAAGTTACCAGACAGTTGGATGAGACGATTGACCAGATACAACTGTACACACCCGAGGACTGCTCATAGAAGGCTGGCCAGGCTGGTGGTTGGACCATTCTGGGCTTGAATCTGAACAGGAGGGGGGCCATCCGTCCACTGAAGGAAAGAGAAAAGATATGAATCCACACACTCCAGTATCAAAGAAACACAACCTGACGATCCTAACTAGACACACAGAAACTAGGGCAGGGAATCACTGGGTACCTAACAATACATGGATCATGATATTGCAATCATTGGCAAAAAAATTATCTCTTATAACTCACAATATATAGAAAAATTGATATTTAGGAAAATATATCCCAATTTATTTTTTTTAGCTTGAGCACAATCATAATAAACAACTTGTGTCTTATTTTGTGCAACAAATAATAAACACTTTAGCACAAATCAGTAATACTCTCTTTGATGAGTATTGACTCCAACTGAATTAGAATTCTCTGTAAAATTCAGTGTTAACAATAAATATGAACAGCAGTTACAATACTTAGTGCTAAATTGTTGTAAACAACAGAACAAAAATTAAATGATTCAAGTAGCTTCCAGACACATTGGTGCAATGTGCGCCCCCTTTCTACCTCCAAAGGAACGTCTCACCAAAGGATGAAGAATATAACGTTTTACAGCCTCTTCAAACGAAAATAAAAGATTGATACTTGGTGAGAACTCATCGAGAATCAATCACAGGACTAAATATCACGATATATTGTAATGTTGATATTTTGACACACTCCTACACAAAACTCTTTCTAAAATACATACATTTTTGTAACATTTACACATTTTGTCAAATTTAACTTCTTTGAGAGGATTTTTAAATGAAGTGAGACCTAAACCCTCATGTAAATATGTAAGTAAACAGCAGAGCGGCAGCAGATCCACAGCAGCCTCAACTGGAAACTGGAAGATGTGTTTGTGTCCAGACCGCCCGTCTGAGAAGACTTTACACTCTGCTCCCCGTTATCCTAAAGTCTGAGAAGACTTTACACTCTGCTCCCCGTTATCCTAAAGTCTGAGAAGACTTTACACTCTGCTCCCCGTTATCCTAGAGTCTGAGAAGACTTTACACTCTGTTCCCTGTTATCCTAAAGTCTGAGAAGACTTTACACTCTGTTCCCCGTTATCCTAGAGTCTGAGAAGACTTTACACTCTGTTCCCCGATATCCTAGAGTCTGAGAAGACTTTACACTCTGCTCCCCGTTATCCTAGAGTCTGAGAAGACTTTACACTCTGCTCCCCGTTATCCTTAAAGTCTGAGAAGACTTTACACTCTGCTCCCCGTTATCCTAAAGTCTGAGAAGACTTTACACTCTGCTCCCCGTTATCCTGAAAGTTTGAGAAGACTTTACACTCTGCTCCCCGTTATCCTAAAGTCTGAGAAGACTTTACACTCTGCTCCCCGTTATCCTAAAGTCTGACCAGTTCCAGCATTTCAAAAACACATAAAACAGAGTCCGAGTTGTGCCAGCAGCACAGAACTCTTACCTAGTTATTCTTCAATGTTCTGGTTATAAATGGCCTTTATCAGGCAAAATCAGGTTTTGAGCCTATAGATGTATTGTAGCTATGTAATGGATCACAGATATTCTATGATCCGTATGGATAAATTGCCACAATTCAGCACAAACCTGTACTGCGTCCAAAGATGTTTTATCTTCAATGAGCAAATGTTTGATATATTACAAGTGTGTGAATGTATATTTATGCTTTGAAGTACTGTTGATATGTTTAATCAAATCTATGTTTTCAAAACAATTACAAGTAAAGGTGGGACAAAATATCGGTATGGCGAACTATCGTAATGTTTCAACTCTCTAACAATTACTGGTTCCTACAATAATACCAAAAAAGTCCAGCAGGCAGCGCTTCATGTGAGCATGACAGTGAGATGTAACAGTCCCGAACAGTCATCAGTTTTTACCGGACCAATTCGTTTTTAGCCTAAAAGCATAAAAACATAATGGTGCAGGTACAGCGCAAACACAGTCCACTTTGGTTCCTTTCCACATGAAGCAGGAGGGGAGGAGCTCCTCGCGCGCTTTCACCACCGGCTCCACTGACGGATGAAAACGCACTCAGACGGTAGAGCGGCCGCGAGGAAAAAGGTTCAAGCTACGTCTGTATTTTTCTAAAGTAGGCGCAAACAGCACACTGTTTTTAATGGAACAAAAACATGGATTGTAAGGGCGGTAACAGCAGTAATCTGTCAGAACACGGCACTAAAATACACCAGATTGTAGTGGAGAGGTGTGCAGCGTCTGACCGTCCAAATGAGACGTCTAGCGGTGGTATTGATCCAACCAACAGGTGAGAAAATAAAAAGATAAATTTGTTTACAAAATAGTTATATAGCATAGATTACCATCGTTATATATTAATTGTGTCAATTTTCGGCATATTGAGACACTATCGGTATTGTGAGTTACCCTGAGAGTTCCTAATCCTAATCCCAAATTTGTCATTCCCTAAAGAAAATCCATTCGGAATGGCAGCAAATGTCCCCAAGAATGAAGGTTAAGTAAGAATCATTTCATCCTTAAGTCAAATCAATTCATGAGAATGTCATAAATCTGTGTGGCCTCATTAAAACATGAAGGTTTTGGTAGAATTCATGGAGACTTTGAATGTCCGGAGAAACGCATCAGAACTGCTGAAGTTCTGAGCTAACAAACAGCCACAGGGTTACACTCAAACCAGGACACCATCATGTTCTTCTAGATGTGGTGTGGAGGTTGTTCTAAGGCTACAAATCTTTGGTTCATCATAGTTGAACCCAAAGTCACCATTTTCTATGCAGATGTTCTAAACTCCGAAGCAGGAGAATTCCTCTTTATTTGATAAATGAAGTCAAGAAAAAGAAGAAGCTTTTGTCAGGGTGAAACGGCTTTTGTTAGACATTTGAGCTCCTTGAAAAGATCTGAGTGTCTTTGTGATTATGTTGTTTGAAATCTGAGGAGGAAGATGGACCTGCTGATCTGTGATAGGTTTCCTAACACTAATGACACGACGACGGAGCAGAGCGGCTTCACGTACGCTGATGAGGTTATGTTCAGGGAGGCTGCAGGCAGCGATGTGGTCCTGGAGGAGCTGCTGGGAGAAGTTCTGGTGCATCTGGGCTGCTTCATGGGCGTCCATGTTGTTTCCTAGAGCTTTGTTCAAGTCTGCAAGGACAACATGAAACTAGAGTATATCAACATTCTTCATCTTTAACAAGTTGACTCATTTAAAAATGATGTTTTCAGAGGACTGTGAGTAAAACCCGTATTTTTACTCAGCTGGTCACATGATGCACTGAAAGAACAGCTGCTATTGTTGTTTAACCATGAACTGAGTAATATAGTGATTAAATGGAACAAAACAGTCACATTATGTGGAATGGGAGACAGTTGATGAGAAATTCTCCACAATTTCTACTGAGCTGTAGTGATATTTAAGTGTTTCATATCTGCAGATTACATCTGCAAACATTAAAGTGATCGCAGCAGAAATAAAAAAAGTATCTGCGAGCAAAAAAACTAAATGCAAACAAGAAAGCTCCAACGGGAGTGGATTATCAGGGATTGTTTCTACTGACGGACACTAGAAGTGATCTGGTTTTTGCCATTTGCACTGCTGAAAGCTATTGTCATATTGTATTGTTTTGTTTGTAATTAAGAACTGGGAACTATTTACGTTATAAGTTAATGACATAAAGGGATAGGCCTAAACAAGCATTTGCTTCTGCCTATCCCCTTTTCAAACATGTTTGTTGATTTTGGTTTTTTATTTATTTATTTTTTTTTGTTCTGTTTTGTTTTGTTTGGGTTTTGTTTTTTCTTCTGCTGTGATTTATGCTCTGTATATTTTTATCTTTTTTTTCTCTCTCTTTTTTTTGCATGTTTGAAATAAACTATTTTATCTATCTATCTGTGAGAAAATGAGGAAAAGAAGAACTGTACAAACTGAAAAAGGATCGAGAAAATAAGTAAAGATGTTCGTGTTCAATGTCACCATTTAAATATGTTATCTGATTAGACCACGTAGCTCCAGGTTTGAATGTAAACCAGAGGATGCTGGTTTGTTGTTAGCTTAGGCTAACGCGGAGAAACATGGACAGTCAGTCCACCAACCAGAGGATAATCTAGATCTGTGATCCACAACATAGACCGGAGATACTCTACTCCACTAGATTATCCTCTGGTCATCAAGACAAACAAAAGAGGAATACACACACGAAAATAAAATGATGTTAAATTATAAAGCTGAGATAGATAACTTGTTATATTTTTTTTGTTTTTGTACGGGGAAATAGATTGTGTGCTAAATTTAATTTGGGCCAATAAATCAGTAAAATTCTGAGCTTTATCCCCGATAATCGACTTTCATTGCAGCTTTCTTGTTTGAATCCCTTTTTTGTTTGCAGTTACTTTTTAATTTTGCTGCAATCACTTTATTTTGCTGAGATTGCTTTTTAGTTTGCAGATATTTTTTTTTTGCACAGTTTCCTTTTTTGGCTCTCTTCACCGTAGATTAGCAACAAGTCTTTAAACTAGGGCCGTCAGATTTGTCGCGTTAAAAACGCATTAATCTGACGTGCGCTTGACGCCGACAATTTTTTTGACGCATTAATCGCCATAGACTGTATATAATGGGAGGACCTCATAGCTCGATAGGTCCATTATTTTTACAGTCAATGGGATTTTCTCATACGTG